>NC_141024.2:59052500-59242500 GCF_052040795.2 Danio rerio
CAGCAAAATGCCTAATTCGTCCCTGGGTGGGCTTGAATCACCAACCTTTCAGTTAACAGCCGAACGCGCTAACCGATTGCGCCACAGAGACTTAGTGAAATGTCACCTACAGTGGTAGAAACGCGTAACTTTGTCTCAAAGTCTGCTACATGAACCCTAATGTAAGTTTGCTGGGAGAGAGAGAGAAAAATAACAGGAACGCCCAACGTGGGGCTCGAACTTACGACCCTGACATTAAGAGTCTCATGCTCTACCGACTGAGGTAGCCGGGCTGATGAGATGAACTTTTAAGAGCTAAACACTGTTTACAGTAATACCTTCCCTACCCGTGACAATGTTCTGCTAAATCCTGATTTCGTCTTGTAACGCTGGGCAGAATGTGGCCCAGGATCTATGTCCAGTGCACGTGTTAGCAGTTGCAAGGCAGCAAAATGCCTAATTCGTCCCTGGGTGGGCTTGAACCACCAACCTTTCAGTTAACAGCCGAACGCGCTAACCGATTGCGCCACAGAGACTTAGTGAAAAGTCACCTACAGTGGTAGAAACGCGGAACTTTGTCTCAAAGTCTGCTACATGAAACCTTATGTAAGTTTGCTGGGAGAGAGAGAGAAAAGTAACAGGAACGCCCAACGTGGGGCTCGAACCCACAACCCTGAGATTAAGAGTCTCATGCTCTACCGACTGAGCTAGCCGGGCTGATGAGAATCCCTTTAGGAACCAGAAACCCTTTACAGTAATACCTTCCCTACCCGTGACAATCTTCTGCTAAATCCTGATTTCATCTTGTAACGCTGGACAGAATGTGGCCCAGGATCTATGTCCAGTGCACGTGTTAGCAGTTGCAAGGCAGCAAAATGCCTAACTCGTCCCTGGGTGGGCTTGAACCACCAACCTTTCAGTTAACAGCCGAACGCGCTAACTGATTGAGCCACAGAGACTTAGTGAAAAGTCACCTACAGTGGTAGAAACGCGGAACTTTGTCTCAAAGTCTGCTACATGAACCCTAATGTAAGTTTGCTGGGAGAGAGAGAAAAATAACAGGAACGCCCAACGTGGGGCTCGAACCCACGACCCTGACATTAAGAGTCTCATGCTCTACCGACTGAGGTAGCCGGGCTGATGAGATAAACTCTTAAGAGCTAAACACTGTTTACAGTAATACCTTCCCTACCCGTGACAATGTTCTGCTAAATCCTGATTTCGTCTTGTAACGCTGGGCAGAATGTGGCCCAGGATCTATGTCCAGTGCACGTGTTAGCAGTTACAAGGCAGCAAAACCCTTGATCCGTCCATGGGTGGGCTTGAACCACCAACCTTTCAGTTAACAGCCTAACGCGCTAACCGATTGCACCACAGAGACTTAGTGAAAGGTCACCTACAGTGGTAGAAAGTCAGAACTTTGTCTCAAACAGCCGAACGCAAACAGCCGAACGCACTAACTGATTGAGCCACAGAGACTTAGTGAAAAGTCACCTACAGTGGTAGAAACGCGGAACTTTGTCTCAAAGTCTGCTACATGAACCCTAATGTAAGTTTGCTGGGAGAGAGAGAGAAAAATAACAGGAACGCCCAACGTGGGGCTCGAACCTACGACCCTGACATTAAGAGTCTCATGCTCTACCGACTGAGGTAGCCGGGCTGATGAGATGAACTTTTAAGAGCTAAACACTGTTTACAGTAATACCTTCCCTACCCGTGACAATGTTCTGCTAAATCCTGATTTCGTCTTGTAACGCTGGGCAGAATGTGGCCCAGGATCTATGTCCAGTGCACGTGTTAGCAGTTGCAAGGCAGCAAAATGCCTAATTCGTCCCTGGGTGGGCTTGAACCACCAACCTTTCAGTTAACAGCCGAACGCGCTAACCGATTGCGCCACAGAGACTTAGTGAAAAGTCACCTACAGTGGTAGAAACGCGTAACTTTGTCTCAAAGTCTGCTACATGAAAACTTATGTAAGTTTGCTGGGAGAGAGAGAGAAAAGTAACAGGAACGCCCAACGTGGGGCTCGAACCCACGACCCTGAGATTAAGAGTCTCATGCTCTACCGACTGAGCTAGCCGGGCTGATGAGAATCCCTTTTAGGAACCAGAAACCCTTTACAGTAATACCTTCCCTACCCGTGACAATGTTCTGCTAAATCCTGATTTCGTCTTGTAACGCTGGGCAGAATGTGGCCCAGGATCTATGTCCAGTGCACGTGTTAGCAGTTACAAGGCAGCAAAACCCTTGATCCGTCCATGGGTGGGCTTGAACCACCAACCTTTCAGTTAACAGCCTAACGCGCTAACCGATTGCACCACAGAGACTTAGTGAAAGGTCACCTACAGTGGTAGAAAGTCAGAACTTTGTCTCAAAAGGTCTGCTATATGAACCCTAATGTAAGTTTGCTGAGAGAGAGAGAGAAAAGTAACAGAAACGCCCAACGTGGGGCTCGAACCCACGACCCTGACATTAAGTGTTTCATGCTCTACCGACTGAGCTAGCCAGGCGAATGAGGAGTCACCACTAGAACTAGAGACTGTTAACAGTAATACCTTTCCTACCCGTGACAATATTCTGCTAAATCCTGATTTCGTCTTGTAACGCTGGACAGAATGTGGCCCAGGATCTATGTCCAGTGCACGTGTTAGCAGTTGCAAGGCAGCAAAATGCCTAACTCGTCCCTGGGTGGGCTTGAACCACCAACCTTTCAGTTAACAGCCGAACGCGCTAACCGATTGCGCCACAGAGACTTACTGAAAGGTCACCTACAGTGGTAGAAACGCGGAACTTTGTCTCAAAGTCTGCTACATGAACCCTAATGTAAGTTTGCTGGGAGAGAGAGAGAAAAGCAACAGAAACGCCCAACGTGGGGCTCGAACCCACGACCCTGAGATTAAGAGTCTCATGCTCTACCGACTGAGCTAGCCGGGCTTATGAGAAGCTCTTTTAGGAACCAGAAACCGTTTACAGTAATACCTTCCTACAATCTTCTGCTAAATCCTGATTTCATCTTGTAACGCTGGACAGAATGTGGCCCAGGATATATGCCCAGTGCACGGTTTAGCAGTTGCAAGGCAGCAAAATGGCTAATTCGTCCCTGGGTGGGCTTCAACCACCAACCTTTCAGTTAACAGTCAAACGCGCTAACTGATTGCACCACAGAGACTTAGTGAAAGGTCACCTACAGTGGTAGAAAGTCAGAACTTTGTCTCAAAAGGTCTGCTATATGAACCCTAATGTAAGTTTGCTGAGAGAGAGAGAGAAAAGTAACAGAAACGCCCAACGTGGGGTTTGAACCCACGACCCTGACATTAAGTGTTTCATGCTCTACCGACTGAGCTAGCCAGGCGAATGAGGAGTCACCACTAGAACTAGACACTGTTAACAGTAATACCTTTCCTACCCGTGACAATATTCTGCTAAATCCTGATTTCATCTTGTAACGCTGGACAGAATGTGGCCCAGGATCTATGTCCAGTGCACGTGTTAGCAGTTGCAAGGCAGCAAAATGCCTAACTCGGCCCTGGGTGGGCTTGAACCACCAACCTTTCAGTTTACAGCCGAACGTGCTAACCGATTGCGCCACAGAGACTTACTGAAAGGTCACCTACAGTGGTAGAAAGTCAGAACTTAGTCTCAAAAGGTCTGCTATATAAACCCTAATGTAAGTTTGCTGAGAGAGAGAGAAAAGTAACAGAAACGCCCCACGTGGGGCTCGAACCCACGACCCTGAGATTAAGAGTCTCATGCTCTACCGACTGAGCTAGCCGGGCTGATGAGAAGTCCATTTAGGAACCAGAAACCCTTTACAATAATACCTTCCTACCCGTGACAATCTTCTGCTAAATCCTGATTTCATCTTGTAACGCTGGACAGAATGTGGCCCAGGATCTATGTCCAGTGCACATGTTAGCAGTTGCAAGGCAGCAAAATGCCTAATTCGTCCCTGGGTGGGCTTGAACCACCAACCTTTCAGTTAACAGCCGAACGCGCTAACCGATTGCGCCACAGAGACTTAGTGAAAGGTCACCTACAGTGGTAGAAACGCGGAACTTTGTCTCAAAGTCTGCTACATGAACCCTAATGTAGGTTTGCTGGGAGAGAGAGAGAAATGTAACAGGAATGCCCAACGTGGGGCTCGAACCCACAACCCTGACATTAAGAGTCTCATGCTCTACCGACTGAGCTAGCCGGGCTGATGAGATGCAATTTTAAGAGCTAAACACTCTTTACAGTAATACCTTCCCTACCCGTGACAATGTTCTGCTAAATCCTGATTTCGTCTTGTAACGCTGGACAGAATGTGGCCCAGGATCTATGTCCAGTGCACGTGTTAGCAGTTACAAGGCAGCAAAATGCTTGATCCGTCCCTGGGTGGGCTTGAACCACCAACCTTTCAGTTAACAGCCTAACGCGCTAACCGATTGCGCCACAGAGACTTAGGAAAAGTCACCTACAGTGGTAGAAACGCGGAACTTTGTCTCAAAAGGTCTGCTATATGAACCCTAATGATAGTTTGCTAAGAGAATGAGAGGTAACAGAAACACCCAATGTGGGGCTCTAACCCACGACGCTGAGATTAAGAGTCTCATGCTCTATCGACTGAGCTAGTGGGGATGATAAGAAGCTCTTTTAGGAACCAGAAACCGTTTACAGTAATACCTTCCTACCCGTGACAATCTTCTGCTAAATCCTGATTTCATCTTGTAACGCTGGACAGAATGTGGACCAGGATCTATGTCCAGTGCACGTGTTAGCAGTTGCAAGGCAGCAAAATGCCTAATTCGTCCCTGGGTGGGCTTGAACCACCAACCTTTCAGTTAACAGCCGAACGCGCTAACCGATTGCACCACAGAGACTTAGTGAAAGGTCAACTACAGTGGTAGAAACGCGGAACTTTGTCTCAAAGTCTGCTACATGAACCTAATGTAAGTTTGCTGGGAGAGAGAGAGAAAAGTAACAGGAACGCCCAACGTGGGGGTCTAACCCACGACCCTGACATTATGAGTCTCATGCTCTACCGACTGAGCTAGCCAGGCTGATGAGATGAACGTTTAAGAGCTAAACACTGTTTACAGTATCACCTTCCCTACCCGTGACAATGTTCTGCTAAATCCTGATTTCATCTTGTAAAGCTGGACAGAATGTGGCCCAGGATCTATGTCCAGTGCACGTGCTAGCAGTTACAAGGCAGCAAAATGCTTAATCCGTCCCTGGGTGGGCTTAAACCACCAACCTTTCAGTTAACAGCCGAGCGCGCTAACTGATTGCGCCACAGAGACTTAGTGAAAGGTCACCTACAGTGGTAGAAACCCGGAACTTTGTCTCAAAAGGTCTGCTATATGAACCCTAATGATAGTTTGCTGAGAGTAAGAGAGGTAACAGAAACGCCCAATGTGGGGCTCTAACCCACGACGCTGAGATTAGGAGTCTCATGCTCTATCGACTGAGCTAGCGGGGATGATGAGAAGCTCTTTTAGGAACCAGAAATCGTTTACAGTAATACCTTCCCTACCCGTGAAAATCTTCTGCTAAATCCTGATTTCATCTTGTAATGCGTGGCCCAGGATCTATGTCCAGTGCACGTGTTAGCAGTTACAAGGCAGCAAAATGCTTAATCCGTCCCTGGGTGGGCTTGAACCACCAACCTTTCAGTTAACAGCCAAATGCACTAACCAATTGCGCCACAGAGACTTAGTGAAAGGTCACCTACAGTGGTAGAAACGCGGAACTTTGTCTCAAAAGTTCTGCTATACGAACGCTAATGTAAGTTTGCTGAGATAGAGAGAGAAAATAACAGAAACGCCCAACGTGGGGCTTGAACCCACGACCCTGACATTAAGAGTCTCATGCTCTACCGACTGAACTAGCCAGGCGGATGAGGAGTCCCCACTGGAACTAGACACTGTTAACAGTAATACCTTCCTTACCCGTGACAATGTTCTACTAAATCCTGATTTCATCTTGTAACGCTGGACAAAATGTGGCCCAGGATCTATGCCCAGTGCACATGTTAGCAGTTGCAAGGCAGTAAAGTGTGTAATTCGTCAGTGGGTGGGCTCGAATCACCAACCTTTGAGTCATTATATCTTGTTTAATACCCATTTTATTCATTTATACTATTCATTTTATTTCTTTACTCATTTATAATAATATGCGAATATGTCTCAATAAATAATTAAAATTTTGTTAATTAGTTGAGTGCTATAGGTCTTACAAAAGCCTTTTATCTAAAAATAGCGTAAAAACTCTTAACTGTACATAAGCTCATTGATCTCTCCATTTTTCTTCTTAAAATAGGTCTCTGGTAATTCACCTTCATCACCCAACTTTTTTTTTTTTTTCAATTATTACAATGCAGTCTTTTGGTATTGCTTTTTTCAACTCATGACATTGTCTTTGTAATTTTGCTTTAACAACTCTTTTATACCCATCCTCCACAATTACTTTTAATGGTACAAATCCTTTTATTACTTCATATAATACATCTTTAACTTGTCTTAATCCTCCGTCCCACCATTCCTTAAAATATAAAACATTTCCTTCACTTAAAATTGTTTAATTCAGTAAAAGTGGTTGTTCTAGAATCTGTGCCCTTGCTTTTGGTATAATCAACACATTTTCTAAAAATCCCCCTCATGATTCTAAGACCTCAACATAAAATTTTGGCAGACCTGCTATCATCCTTTTCTTCATCTTCATCAATAAAACATTACATCCCATATTAAAATGTCCACATTTCTTCAAATAATAATCCAACACACTTTTCCAAATCACACCCATTTTCCCTTCGAAAAACCTTTGAATAATCTTAATTGTTAATGTTTTCATTTTTAAAAAACTATCCAAAAGTCCCAGACCTCCTTCTTTTACCTCCACAATCAAAGTATAATAAGCAATCTTGGCTCTTCCATTTCCCCACAAAAACTTTAAAACTACATCATTTATTTTTTCATAGTATACTTCAGGCAACGCAGTTACACTTAACACATACCAGACCTTTGACAACATTAAAGCATTTAAGATGAATACTTTCTCTTTTATCGTCAAATTTTAGCTTTCCAAAATCTCAGTCTTTTCTCAATTCCATTTAAAACTCTCTCCCAATTTAAAATATCTGCTTTATTAAAATCCATCCCCACCCAAATTCCCAACATTTTTGTATGTTCCTTTTCTTCTTTAAAGGGTATATGTTGTGTTATTTCTTTTACTCTTCCCACCCTCATGCATAAACTTTTTCCAACATTAACCTTAGCTCCTGATGCTTTACAATATCGCTCTAAAATCCACAACAATGTAGTATCATCAGCGTATTGATACACAGCTTCTCTGTTGTCATTGTTTTCTATTTGTATCCCTTTAATGCTTCTATCTGATTTTATTGCCAATCCCAGTGGCTCAGCTTCCAGTGTGTATAATAAAGCAGACAATGGACATCCTTGCCTTATTGATCTAGTTGGTTGAAGACATTCTGTTAAAAAAAAAAAAAAAACATTTAATACAAGTTAAAATATCTGTATAAAAAAATTTGAATCCATTTTCTAAAATTTTCCCCAAAACCAAACTCCTTAAGAACTGCAAATAAAAAATCATGCTCTACCCTGTCAAAAGCCTTCTCCAAATCTAAACCTATTAAAACCCCCCCTTCTCTTTTTCTTGCATATAGTAGACAATTTAGCTTACCCAATTCACCTGTACCGCATGTTTTTTCGATTGTGGGGAAAACCAGAGCACCCAGAGGAAACCCACGTGAACACTGGGAGAACATGCAAACTCCACACAGAAATGCCAACTGACCAGCGCACAGTACTGTGTGTGTGTGTGTGTGTGTGTATGTGTGTGTGTGTATGTATACATATATTGCATAAACTTTTCTAATATATTTGTTTTTGTTTTATTATTAATTTAATTTGTATTTATTTACTTTTTTACAGAAAATACAAGTGTCATTACTATACGCAATTTTTTTCCTATATTTGTGTCTGCCTATTATTGTAATTGTATTACTTTTTCCTTGTTTATGCATGTAATGCCTACTTGGTTTGCATATTTTTTGAACATTTAAAAAAAAAAAAAAAATTAATAAAAACATAAAAATTAGATGTAGTATATAATCCCAAATCTTATTTTAAAAAAGTTGGTGGTATGGAGTTTCTTTTAAAGTGTGACTTTAAGATTTATAAACTCATATTAGGCTAAAAAAGTCTCCTCTTTTTCTTTTCTTCTGGAGAAAGTATTATTTGTTTTATTTCAGCTCGAATAAAAGCTGTTTTTTATTCTAAACTTTATACTTAAACCATTTTAAAGACAAAACCATTAGCCCCTTTAAGCTATTTTTTCCCCAATAGTCTACAGAACAAACCATCCTTATACAATAACTTGTCTAATTTAATGTCATCATGGCAAACATAAAATAAATCAGTTATTAGAGATTAGTTATTAAAACTATTATGTTTTAAAATGTGCTGAATAAATCTTATCTCCATTAAACAGAAAAATAAACTTTTTTTTTTACTTGTTCAAACTACTTAACTAAAATGTGCTGAAATAACACAACTCTTGAGATTTCAGTGGGACAACTTAATGTTCAGTCCAAATACATTTATTAAAAGTGTTAAGTTAACCTAATTTGTGTTGTGACAACATGAAAGAATTGTATGGAACTCTGCACAAATATGGTGATCGGTTCATAATAAGTTTAAGCACATTTCAGATTTTGCTGTATTTGGCTTAACCATTCTTGGGTGGCTCGCCAATGTATAGATGACTCTAATACATCAAATAAGTAAGCTGACCAAAGTTCTTAAAGGGAGAAGACTTTATTGAAGACAATTAATTGTGCAGTTCATCAGCAGTGATGTTAACTTGTCCGTCTTCAAGTAACTTAAACCAAAGTACAGTCTGTGAGACACTAATTTATAACAAAGAATGAAACCCCCCTGGAGATTACCCAACTGCTTTGGTTGGGTCACATCTCTTGAGTTCCTGTAGGTCATTTGGTCCACACCTTATCAGAAGCAGATACTTGTTGCATATGAAACAAGCCAATACAATCTATTAACATATAGAGTTATTTTGCCTTCTTGAAGCCCGATATTAACTCTCACAACCTGGTACTGGGCTGTGACCCCTGATCTACACGACAAAACAGCTGGCAAAATCTTCACCCCTTTTCAGTTGAGTTTCAATTTTCAGGTGTTCAAAGGGTTTCATTATCAGTAACTTGATATGCATTCAAGAGTTCACACTTGTTTGGCATGCTATACCGGGAGAGACCTCGAGCCCTGGGCTACCTCCCGTAAGCAGGACAAGAGGGGAGTGTGAGCTCAGGTAGATCTCGATGAACTCCCCAGACTTCTTTCTATTCTAATGACAGATATAGGGTCGGCTAAAGGGAGATATAAGGCTTACTAAGAGCTCGACTATGGTGCCAATTTAATGTTCAGTTTACTTAGGTTGTGTGTTTTTGGACTGTGGGAGAAAACCAGGGGACCCAGGGGAAACCCACACGAGCACAGGGAGAATGAGCAAACTCTGCACAAAAATGTCAACTGGTTAGTAGTGACTTTAACCTGCGACATTCTTACTGTGAGGGAACAGTGCTAACCACTGGCTAATCATTGGCTGCCGTGTTGCCCAATCTAGAAAGGAGGGGGAGTAAGGGTGGGAGAGGGATTCTTCAAGACAAAGATAACTGAGTAAAGCTACGGTCACACTGGGCTTTTCCTCCCATAGACTTGCATTCATACGCACGTGAATGTGTCAGACCAAAAACACAGGGTCATGCGTCAAGTTTCGCAGGTTGCTGAAGTGCAAAGTTCATGCTTGGTGAACTCTGACCTGCGAAATCACATCACTTGACTGCGTGAGACCAATCGAGAATCAAAACATGACCTCTCTGGACAGAAGTTTAAACCATGGAGCAATTGCTCATTTTTTTATTTCTAAAAAATATTGTTTGATCCCGCCCCTTTTCACAGCGCCATACAACCGAATTTCACAAGCTCAAACTCTAGTGTGACCGCAGCTTTAAGAAACTCTTGTTATTCATAGTGAGTTAGGAATTATCTCATTGGTGAATCATGTTTTAGCTAATGCTGGACCAGCCGTGGACAATCATAAGCATGTGATCCTCTCGAAAGTAGTTTATAAATAAACTTCACTTGAATGAACAGCCAAACTACATGAAAAAGCTGCCGTTTTGAATATACCCGTGTTTGTGTGGACAAGGGCTCATTGTTGAGGACTCTGCTCTCCATTGTGAAGCTTCATGTGAGTGTTGAGGCTTCTTTTACACTTAAAGCCCTTTCCACACTTACAGCATCTAAAACGATCTTCTCTTGAGTGAATCTTCATGTGGTTCCTAATGGAGTCTTTGCGTGTGAGACTCTTTCCACACTGATCACATGTGAACACTATGGTTCCAGTGTGACCATTCATGTGGTTCTTGAGGCTAGTTTTGGTTGTGAAGCTCTTTCCACACTGAGCACATGCAAACGGCTTCTCTCCAGTGTGAGTTCTCATATGGTGATTGAGTGTGCTTTTATGTGGAAAACTTTTACCACACTCTGTGCATGTGTAAGGTTTCTCTCCAGTGTGAATCCTCATGTGGATGTAAAGGTCTTGTTTTTGACCAAAACTCTTTCCACACTGTTCGCAGGTGTAAGGTTTCTCTCTAGTGTGAACTCTTATGTGAGCAATCAGGTTCGGCTTTTTACTGAAACTCTTTCTACACTGTTTACAGCTGAAAGGCTTCTCTCCAGTATGAGTTCTCATGTGCACTGCCAAGTTTCTTGCATGACGGAAGCTTTTTCCACACTGTTGGCATGTGCAAGACCTCTCTCCAGTGTGAATTCTCATGTGGATTTTAAAGTTTTGTTTTTGACTAAAACTCTTTCCACACTGTTCGCAGGTGTAAGGTTTCTCCCCTGTGTGAACTCTCATGTGAACATCAAGGTTTGACTTTTGACTGAAACTCTTTCCACACTGTTTACAGCTGAAAGGCTTCTCTCCAGTGTGAATTCTCATGTGTGCTGCAAAGTGTCCAGCATGATAAAAGCTTTTTCCACACTGTTGGCATGTGTACGACCTCTCTCTAGTGTGAATTCTCATGTGGGCTTTAAAGCCTTGTATTTGACCAAAACTCTTTCCACACTGTTCGCAGGTGTAAGGTTGCTCCCTAGTGTGAACTCTCATGTGAACATCAAGCTTTGGCTTTTGACTGAAACTCTTTCTACACTGTTTACAGCTGAAATTACACCCCAATTTGGATTTCCGAGGTCTTCCATTTAAGGAAGTCTTTTTAGTCAGTGTGGGTTTTTCATCAGTCATTATTTCTTGGGGTTTCTCAAACTGCTGTTTCTCATCTAATTCATTCTGTTGATGAGTCTGTTCTTTCATCAGATCTATTAAAAAAAAAAAAAAAAAAAAAAAAAAAAAAGTTAGCTTTAATATGAAGGCTCAAAGCGACAAGCAAGAAATGGATGTTTTCACCCAAATATTAAAATGACCTTACCATTTACTCTCCGTCATGTGGTTTTAAACTTTCCTTTATTGTTGAACACAGTAAGCCAGTAGCTTTTTTTTTTTTTTTTTAAATATCTTCTTTTGTGTTTAACATGATCAAGAAACTCATAAAGGTTTAAAACCACACGAGGGAGAGTAAATGGTGAGGCTATTTTCATTTCTGCATCAACTATCCCTTTAAAAGTTTTCTACAATTACCCATTTTTTACAAGATGTAAAATAAGTCTTTGGTGTTACCAGAATGTGTCTGAGGTTTCAGCTCAAAATCAGATCATATACACTGTAGAATATTTAATTTTGGGGGTCAGAGGAAAACCAAGCTCTTTTTGTGCCTGTGGCCTTAAATGCAAATAACCAAATGCACTCGCTCTAGATTACACGTGTTGTTTCCTCGATTGAGACAAATCCTGCATGTCCATAGCAAGTTTGCATAATTCACGCTTATACTTGCAAGTTTGCATTATTGTATAAAACTTAAATTCTTAATGCCACATTTACTTTAAGCTGGAGTGATGAGGAGATGGCAAGATGACATACGTTGTTACTTGTTTTTTATTTATTTGTACTTTTGTCTTTGTGTATGTCCTGAGGCTTAGCTGAAGACCTACTTGGTGACATTGTATATACCCGACAAGATGCAGAAATGCTATCTAAAAAGGTTACTTGCGGTTTGTCTAATCAGGGACAGTGACAACGTAAATATACAAAATAATATTGATAACCGAGGGTTTACGAATTTGAACTGTCTGTTAATGAACACCCAGGATTATTTTTTAAACCCAGGTATAGCATGAGCCGTGTGGAAGGTGACTACAGATAACCCAGAATTTATCCAGGGTTAGAATGACCCAGGGTTAACAATTTGAAGTGTAAAAAGCCCTAAGAATACTCAGCATCAGCTCTCAGGATAAACAGAGTACAATGACAAACAGTGACAATTGTCAATCATGTCATGATGACCTGGGGCCTGTTTCAGTAAGGAGGTTCAAGTTGATTTACCGAGAGATTAAATACTCAAGAGTTTTAAATTTCAGAAAAACATTTGAGCTACAAAAGTCTTTCAGTCAAGAGCAGTGAGGGATTTTCTCCTTTTGTTGTTTGATTAATGCTAAAAACAGTCGGCAGCAGGAATTTTGCCCGCTGTCACTTTAAGAATAGTGCAGCTTTGATATGGTTTTTCTTTCACTTGTCTTTAGATTCTCAACTTGTTGTTTATTACACAAATAAGGGTTAATATGAATATTCACTAAACACAGCACTCTGACCCAAATTGGCATGTATTTGACCATTAAAGCGCTCAGATTAAGATGGCGTTAAATGTGTGTTCTATATGATGGAATAATCGTTTATCTCGATTAATGGTTTTTCATAATAGTTAGAAGCCAAAATCGAAATTGAAACCAAATTTTCGATTAATTGCACAGCCCTATCAAATGGTAGAGGTTGATATGACATTTAGAATGTAAGCAGGACTAAAAAATCTTTTTAGAACTAGTAATAATCCCATTAATCTAGTTACAATACATGTCCGTCAAAGGTTAGTGAATTTAAGGTAATTATTCATCAAGAAAGGACAAGCCATTCTGCAACGTGACTTTGTTCTTTGTGTAACTGAAATGTAGGCAATAGCTATGCTTCCATCCAAAACAGCGAATTAAATTTATGTGCAAAACTGGGATGTCACAAAAAAGATGTGCCAATAAAGCTGCGTTTCCATTCAGTGAATCAAAGAGAACAAAATAGTCTCTTCCTGATTAACAGGCCCCAAATATGAACAGTAAAAACTGAATTTCCTGCAGTAGAAGAAGCTACATGAATCTTTTCTTTATTTAATAAATGACTTTCACCTCAGAAAATAATGCTGGCACAAAATGAACACGTGTTGGCGTTTGAAGCAATGAGATGCAGAGAACAGACACTCTCGACACGCTCTGAAGGTCATTAATAATATAATAACATGAATACTGAAACGATTCAGGTGTTTTAGAATGACCAAAACAACATTTCAGATGTTTATACAGCCAGCTGGTTTGTCTATTCACACACATTTTTATCATTATATGATCTCTTGTAACAAACCCTTTTAAACAAACCAATTTTTTATGCTCATAGCCTATCCAAAAAGCACATAAAAATAGGTGGCTGAATATGTAAGGCTAAGTGAGAAATATCGCTTTATCTTTTAAAAAGGGGAGGAGACCGACAGAAAACTCAGAGACAGGCTCTCTTGCTCTGCAAACAAGTGTGTTCATGACTATACATACAAAGAAAAACAATAAAATAAGAAAATATGACTTTGCTACAACAAGCAGCATTAGGCATGGGCCAGTATAAGATTCTGACAGTATGATAACCTTGAATAAAAAATATCACAGTTTTATGGTACTGTGATTACTCCTCTAAAATATATTCTTTTAAATGTCTCGGTAAAAAAAAAAAAGAAAAAACACTTTTTCCTCTTTGAACACAAAACATTTTCTTTTGAGAAACTTTTAATGTATTTTGGAGCAGTAAACATGTCAGGCTGAATCACTCAATTGAATACTTGACTTCTGCTGTCTTCATTTGTTTTATAAACACAGATTTCTTTACAATTTAAAATGGCATCTTTGGAGATCTTTTCTGCTGGAGATACTGTTGTCCTGAAAATCTTAAAACAAAATGTAAAAAAAAAACAAAAACTTACATATAGCAATGAACGGTACAGCAGAAAATATTGGCAGTTTTAAACCTCGACTTTTTTCAAACTGCGTTATACCTTGAAAATGGTTATCGTCCCATGCCTCAGCAGCATAACATTGTTTTTAGGATCTAAAAAAAATTCTTTAATAAAAGTCAAGAGCAAAAAGATTCCAATGGCGGCGCCTGCTGGTACGTGAACAATATGGTCAATACTAGGGTTGGGCATCTAAGCTATAATGCCGATCCGATACGCATCTCGATACAAAGAATATGATCCGATATATTAGCGATACATTTGTGACATATTGCGATGCAACACGATACGATTTACACCCATATCACGATACAATGTGATAATTCAGCACTAACTTATTAGATCAAGTTTAAGAGATTATGTAAGAAAGGATGCTGTGCCATTGAATGAGTTTGATTATTTATTAACAAAGCAAAACCAAGACTTTTTTTACAAACTGGCTTTTCTCTCAGAGCCAGAGTGTCAGTTTACAGTAGAGGGCCATTTTAGAACCTATAGCACATATTATTTAAAGATTTTCAAGATAAACAGAATGTATAAGTGCAATATATATTATAAATGTATATATTTGCACTCTTTCAACATAAATGTTTACCATTGCACAACAAGAATTGTGATTTAACCTTTCAACTATGAAAACAAGTTTTACAAAGATATATTTTGCCACTGAATATTCAAAACTTAAGGTCGTGAACTAGCAGTGTTATGTCGCTTTGAAACATCACTATCACTGTAAACAACAGGCTAATAAAAATATAAATAAATAAAAATTAACAGGAGGTGTTTAAAACCTTCGTTCTCCGTGACACTAGGCTGAATATCTTTGCAGATGAACAATGCAATAGCATTCGTTATTGGTGTAGAGCGAGCAGAACTGTTGCGCATGGAGAAAACTTTCAATGCTTTTCTCACCACTTTTGGAGCTGGTAGCTACAGTTGAAGCAGAGCAGGAAGCCGGGGATGCAGGAACACTGGAAGATGCTTCCACAACAACAACGAGGCGCCGCTTCAAGTGAGATATCAGATTAGTCGTACTGCCCGTGTATTTTACAGATGTGCGGCACATTTTGCAAATTGCATCTGTCCTAAAAAGTCGTCCATCTTTTTTGCAAAATCCATAATGTTGCCATACTTTAGATTTAAAACTCAGTGGGGAATAAAATGTTTGTTTTGCTTCTCGCGCTTTCTGAGGGCGCACCACTAGCTTCATCCGCACACCTGATACACTGAGTTGTAGTGTAAGTGTACACATCCGCAAATCCGTTGCTAAGGCATACTTTATGTAGGTCGATTAAATTATGCGCCAAAAACAGGTTGACAACACTTGCTAATAAAAAAAAAAATACATTCTATATTAAAAATATAAGCTGTATCTTGGAAAAACCGATGCATCTCGCAAAAACCGATGCATCTCAATTTGCTTCCAAAATTTCATTCATCCTCTGCTGCTCTACCGATGCACTCGCATGACCGAGTATCGATACATATCGGTTAATCTTCCCATCCCTAGTCAATACTGATGAACTTTACACTCAAATCTCTGCATATCATCAGCATGCTGTAATCCATTTCTTAATCAGCAAAAGTCTTTTTTAGACTAGTTTGTTGGCCAGTTGTAGTCAGCGCAATGTTTAACGGTATTGTTTCACAATAGTTTGTTCATTTAGTCTCACGTCGCCCTGCAGCAACATCATATAGTTTAGAATTCTGTACAATGTTTTATAATAATTAATTATTTTATTGTCCATTTCATTCAGCATATTTAATATTGGGGGCATCCATGTTTTTTTTATACTTTAAACCAGAGTTTCTGCAGGTTTCACTAAGTTAAATGTAAGACTTTTAAAGACATTTTTAAGACCATTATGACAATTTTAGACTCATAAAGGGCTAAAGGCTAAGGGATTTTTCAAATAGCCCAGATGGAAAAGATTTTAATTTGCCCTATTTAAAAAATATATGATAATTTAATACATTTAATCATACAATAATATATTAATTAAAAATATATATTTTAGATATTTCTTAGCAAAAGATTTTAAATTGTGTGTAATAACAAGCAAGCTTTACTTGTATCCACACACTTTTTTCTTAAATAAACTTTCTTTAAAAAAATAATTAAAAATGAACAAATGTTTTAAAAGTTTTAAAAACTATAAAAAACTAAATCTACACAACAATCTGTCCTCGATGTCTTCAGCAGTAAATACATGGAGCACGTTTAAATAAATGTTATCGTAAGGAAAATTATTAAACCATTATGACAAATAGAGTTAAAATTACTTTTTTTAATGAAAAGTTGAAAGTTTTATTGAGATGGATTGTTGGTGATTGTATGGGTTTTGGCCAGATTGGGTAGCAAAACATGAACAAAGGACAATGAAGACTTGTTTAAAAAGATTAAAGACCTAAAACACAATATTTAATTAAATGTAAGACTTTTTAAGGCCGAAAATTTAGATTTTGGAATTTAAGACATTTTAAGACCCAGCAGAAACCCTGGTTAAACACAATAGCCCTGGTAATTAGTTATTATAATAATGATGTAATTCTAACTCAGATACTATCTGTGAGAACTAGTAACATCTACTAGAAACAAGTTTAAACCCATTAAGATGTTGATGAAAAAAGTTAATTTGGATCAATGTGACATATGCAAATGGAAAGTACTAAGCCAACACTATCACTGTAATAGCAGATATCTTCTATGAGAATACTATAGGTCAAATATCTTTAGCTCAGTTTAAGTTTTTTTTTTTTAATTAGTTGTTTTTATTTATTTTATATAGGGCCAGTGCTCAAGGACGCTTTACAAACAGTAGGAGAACAAGAAAAGCAATAACCTTAAGAAGGTAGAGAAAATGGGAGACTAATAATATATAAAATAATGACAAAAGACACAAGAACAAGTAACAAGAGAGAAACTCATTCCTGTCTTTCAATAGTCATGTTTCCATCCACCTATTTTTATGCACTTAAAAAAACTGTTTATGGAAACACCATCACGCAAAAAAAAAAAACAACGTATGCGCATAACTGAGTAGGATAAACGTTTTATTCTATAAGAAAAGATGAAAAATCACGATGGAAAACACGATACAAACTCCAGTATGTGCATTAAAAAGGTCATGTGATTTTGTTATAAGAGATCATGTGATGATAAAAATGTGTATGAATGGACAAACCAGCCGGCTCAGTACATTATAAAACATCTGGGGCCTCATGTACGAAGACTTGCGTGGTAATCATACTAAAACATTGCGTACGCACAAAGCTGTAAATGTGTAAATGAAACACTGCGTACGCTGAATCCCACGCATATTCTTTTGTACATAAGAATGAACGTGAAACTGAGCGCAACATGCACGAGCACAAAACCCCTCCCCTGCCTCCTCCCCCGTATGAATATGCTAATGACTCTACTTTGACAAAACCCAACGAAAAAGCAAAGGCAAAAGCAAGCAAAAAGAGAAACTTTGAACAGAATGTGAATTGGAGGTGCTGCTTTGGTGTTATTTGCAAGTTCATTCTCCGGAATTAACAACAAAAGAAAAAAATAGAGTGGGGAGAGTTTAGCTGATGCGGTTAACATAGTTGGGTCTGAACATCGCACTGTGGAGTTAAAAGATAAATAGTGTGATTTATAGGTGTAAAATGCTGCAGCACCCTTAACAGTTTCATTGGCGCAGCTCGTAAGGTGTAGTCAACATGTTTAGACACGTTCGAGCATGAACTCGGTTCGAATCCAGCGTCTAATGAACTCAGACACTTTGTAGAGAGGAATTTAACACAACTGCCTCTAGAAGTCGCCAATGGAAATAAAACAGACAAGAACAAAAAATGTGCGTACGCCAGCCAGAAAGCTGCCGTGGAGCTGCTCACATTCCCACGTTCAGTTCATCGTTAGTAAATCCAAACGTGAGCGATTGTGAGCGTGAAACCTGGCGTACGCAAAGTTAATACATGAGGCCCCTGAACTCTTGTTTTGGTCATTCTTATACGCCTTACAGTTTAAGTATTAGTGTTATTATATTATTCAAGACCTCCAGAATTAAGAGCATCTTAGCCTCGCATCTGACACCTTTAAACGCCACTACGCGTTCACTGCGTTTCAGGATTACCCTCTGAGGCGCAAGTTATTTATTAGATAAAGAAAAGATTAGCCGGATTTCTACTGTCGGGCATGTGCAAGCCAGGGCTTTTATCGGGCAGGGCCGGGCCAATCGCAATGTCTTTAATATGGTGTAAAGATTATTATGCGTTATTGAAACATCAAGGAGGATGCAGCAAAGTCACTTATGAATGAAAACTTTATCATTTTATGCAACAGCGTTACATTTAAAAAAGAAAACATAAGGGCGATCATACGCAAAAAATACTCCAGCCTAAAGCCTAGTTCACACTACAGGATTTTAAACATCAGCAGATCGCTGTGCCGTTCACACTACATGACTAGACTTTGTGTCTTTTAATCTCTGTGGTGTTCACACTACATGACACTACGTGAATGATCCACAAGAGGGGGGGGGTCACACACTACATGATCTGACAACATCTCATTCCCCATCAGCTCATTCAAGCTACCAAACCACAGCCAATGAAATTTCGAGGGAGGAGTCGTCAGAAAAAGCTGAACACTATTGGCTGCTTGTGTGCTGATGACATCACTGACAGCGTTTCAAGCTTTGGAGAAAGCATTTAAAAACATCGTCAAATCAGCTGATTTATCAGCGGATTAATCACTCATCTGCAGGTTCCAGTGGATAGATAAACACAGAGTTTTTAATTTTTGTAATTTTATAACTATTTAAAATAAAACTAACAAATTTATAACATCCTGCCGTTTTTTAACTATCAGTGTATTTCTTTCTGACATTGTTTTTTTTTTTTTTTTTAATTACAAAACAGTAAAGAACTGAGCATTTCTGCCTTAAAATACCATATTGGTCAAAATGACAGCATGCATGTCTGATACTTTTTACTGTGACTTTAAATATGTGTGCATTTTCTTGCCAAGCAACTTCCTGCTAACATAAACAAAACTTTCTGATGGCAAAAACATCAATTTACTTTAGATATCTTTAAAAACAGCATATTATGTGCAGTGAAATAGCTCCTGTTTGAAAGTGAAAATGAAAGCCAAGACCTTTAAGTGTTTTAGTATCTTAACTACATATTTATAGGCTGTATTACCAAAAAACGGTTATATGTTTAGGGTAATGGTGTCAGTAAATATGATGCCAGACATTCAAAGCTTAATTTTAATATCTCAATAATAGCTTTGAATGTAAATATGTTGTGACAATATGGCGTTTTATATGAGAACCGTCAGAATGAGCAGTGTAGTAATTCTAATAGTTACAGAATTCTAGTTCCACTGTTAATATAGCCTACTCTCATGTCTGTGCTAACGCAGAATGAAGCGAGTGCACTGATGCCCATTCTGACCAATCACAGATGTTTCTGCTGAGCTCCTGAACACACAGGCACGCGGCTCATGCTGATATGCTCTCTCATTGGCTGCAGCTCGTCACTACATCTGACCACGCGTGGGGTTGAGTCGGCCGACTGCTCTGGAATATTTAGCATGCTGAATGTTGGATTTCCATCTGCGAGGTGTCGGCGACGCGTCAGCGAGCCTCGTTGATGCGTTGTTCAGTAGTTCACACATAAAGAGTGCCGAGCACCCGCAGATTTCTTCCCGATCACAGCCCGATCTGTTGGCGAGCTCTGTAATTTCCAAATCGGGCTCAAATCAGGCTTAAAATCCTCTAGTGTGAACTAGGCTTACAAGGTTCGATGCTTTCTATCCCTTATTTTTTTATTTGGTTATTTGTTTGGTGCATGTACTCGTGTGCGATCGGAAAACTAGTGTCTGCCTCTCCTTTCACTCCGCCCCGAAGCCCCAGCTGGCCCACTTTGGCCCAAGGTATTCGGCGGGCCGAAAAAGGCCGGCCGCTGGCCCCGAGAAAACCCCGCTTTGGCTCGATTAGGCCCTGGAAGTGACAGTGGAAACGCGACTGGCCTTGGCTCGCCCTGTCTCGCTCGCTTTAGACGCGATAGTGGAAACGTGGCTATTGATCCTGCTTCTCTTTTTGCAGCAAATTCCATTTTTACTGTTGATTTTTGGCACCAGTTAATCAGGAAGTGATGATTTTGTTCGCTTGACTCTTTGTCGTTGTATTTTGCATGGTCTGTATTTTGCACTGTTGTTGTATTTAAACTGTCTGTATTTTGTACTGTCTGGAGCCAGCACCTAAGCTTTTCACTCATCATAGCACACATGCTGCTGATGATGTGACAAGAAAAGTGATTTGATTTGAATGCAAACGCAGCTTTTTTCGCATATCTTTTATGCTAAAATCCAGTTTTGTGCATAAAGTTCATTCCCATTTTTGGATAGAAACATAGTTCATAAGTGCTTATGTGCATTTAGGTGAACTAGGTAGCACATTCAAAGCTGCAAGAAGGATTTAATTTAACATTCTTATTATTAAAATATATCTGAATGAGGATTAAATGACTGAGTTGGTCTTTGAGAATGAAAACCAACCTGTTTGTTCCTGTGGATCTTCCTGTTTGACTGTGAATGTTTCTTCAATCTTCACATCTTCACTCTCCTCTTTAATAAACGCCATCTTTATAACAGTGTGGAGATCAGTCACTTGAGCAGGAGTTTTTCTCTGTGTTTGGACACTATCCTGTTTAAAATAAATAAAACTATGAACAGAAACAAAATAACTTCTTAACACTTACTTCAACAGTTTCTTTATATGAGAGTGATTAACAATAAGAAATCAGGTAAGTTTGAGCAAGAAACAATAGCAACAAACAAATGACCTGATTAAAACTAGTAACGTTACTCCATTTCTTATATAGCCATAAACTTAGAATGGACTGACAATATACTATTTAATAAATTACATTTTCAATAAAGAACTTATTACACACATCTCTGTAACTTTTTTTTACTTTATTCTTTATGCATGTTCTTAATTGTTTTTGTTTGTTTTATTTAGCTTATTGTCTGCTTACAATGCATAGCACTTTTTTTGCATATGACAAATTTCCTCTTGAGGACAAAAAGTTTATCCTATCTTTATTCAAACAATTGTACTAATTCACTCACAGTAATGAGGGCTATGTTGTATAAAGGGTAAAATAATATTGTCAACAGCAGGTACATAATTTAACACTGAATGAAAAAAACTGAAACTTTAATTAATCGCTTTATATAAGTGTAAACACTTTAAAACAAACCTTTCTCCTGTTGAATCAGAGCGCTGGAACGGCGCAGGCTTATGACGTCACACGTCACGCCAAAATAAAAGTATTTTTAAACCTTTTTTTGCCACTTACAGTTGCAGTCTTGACTTATTGATACATTTCTCCCTCGTTTCCACTTTCTCACAGACGCACATATATTCAGTATTTGGAGTTGATCAAAACCTTTACTCTAAACATTTTAAGACAGTTAAAAAAACTTTTTTTAATCCACTAAGACTAATTGTTTAAAGCAAAAATCTCAACATTCTAAAAGGTATGACAAATAATCTAATGAGTGTTTGGAGCTAAAACTTTACAGAAAAGGAGGTAAAATAGGTGTCCTTCATGTAAAAAGTATTCATTACTACTACACGTTTTAGTTCTTCTAACTAGTCATGACTTATATATAGTTTTTCTCTGCGTTTGGACACTTTATCCTGTTAAAAATTAACAAAGCAATAAAAATGTAAAATGAATAAAACAATAAACAGAAAGAAAATAACTTCTCATCTTCTTATGAGAGTAATTAACAAAACGAAATCAGATAAGTCTGAGCAAGAAACTATAGCCACAAATTAGCTGATTAAAACTAGCACTTCATTTCTTATATAAATTGATGTAAACTTAGAATGGAATAACATTATACTGTTTAATAAATTAAAGCTTCAGTAAGACACTTATTACACACACGTTGGTAAATAGTCATCATTACTGTGAGTAAAATAGTACTTCGTTGAATGTGTCTGTAAAGTTTCAGCTCAAAACACCCATCAGATTATTTGTTATACATTTTAGAATGCTGGGATTTTTTGCTTAGTCTAGTTGGATTATATATTATATATATATTATAGAAGTTAAACAAAATTGTGTTAATGTAGATTTAACTCGAGGAGCACAGTGAATATTCATTCTCCTTTGCTTTTAAAAGGTGTTAGTCTGTTAGATAAGAAATGAAACAATAGCTTTGTGTGTCAAATTTTTCATTTAAAAGGAAAATTTATTTTAGAGAAAAGTATTACTGGAGGTCTTTGGTTGAGGATATAGACTAGAACCTGGCTTTTACCTGGGAAATATTGCATTTCCAACAAGGCAAAAGAAATACACTTTAAAATTGTACAGAAAATCTACCCTGTAAAATTCTAGTATTTCCAAATTTTTTGACATCGACAGCTCCTGTTCATTCTGCAAACAAGCAGAGGAGACACTTGTACATATGTTTTTTGATTGTCCAATATGTAAGCAATTTTGGTCACTCCTAAATTTTCATATATCTACTTTTGCCAATGCTGTGAATTGCTTTAATCTAAAAGACATTATTTTTATTATAATAACCCAAAAGCTAAATCCCTGGAACACATCATACATTTTTTTTTAAATCTTATATGGCAAATTTTTCATTCACAAACAGAAATTCACAAATAATTACTCATCATTTGCTCATTTTAGAATAGAATTTAACACTCTCCTAACATCACTTCATCTTATTAACAATAAAAAAAAAAATTCCTGAATGATTCCTGAAATATTATGCAGATGTATTTAAAGAAGATTCTCGATTTTAGTTCCTTTCCTTATGGTGATTTGTTTAAGTGTCATTGTAATTTCATTAATTTGTTTATTTTTTTTTTTGTTTCATTTAGTAATTTTATTATTATTATTAATACTTTAATTATATTAATATTTTTTCCCTTTCTGTCTAATAGTATTATTTGTATTTGTATGTGATTTTAGAAATTTTTTCTTATGACAAAATTAAAGGGAATCAACTGGAGAAAGGTTTGTTTAAAAGCTTTTACACAGATATAAAGCGTTTGATTAAAGTTTCAGGTTTTTCATCCAATACTAAATGATGTTCCTGCTGTTGACAATATTATTTTAACCCTTTATACAACGTAATACTATTTTACTCAAAGTAAAGAGGACTATGGAACAACGTTAGTGTATTAAGAGTCTTAATGAAGGGTTTTTTTTAAATAAAATAATTTCACTTCAATCTAAGTATACATCACTATATATAAAAAATGCAGTACTAATTTTAATCAGCTCAGTTGTGGCTATTGTTTCTTGCTCGGACTTACTGGATTTATTTTTGTTAATTACTCTTATATAAATAAACTGTTGGAAGAGGAAGTTATTTTGTTTCTGTTTAAAGTTTTATTTATTTTAAACAGGACATTTTTATTGTTTTGTTAATTTTTAACAGGATAAAAAGTCAAAACGCAGAGAAAAACTATAAATATCAAGTCATGACTAAAAGTAACTTAAGTGCCAAAAAAAAAAAAAAGGTTAAAAAGGCTTTTATTTTGGCGTGGATTGTGACGTCATAAGCCTGCGCCGCTCCCGCGCTGCGATTCAACTGGAGAAATGTTTGTTTTAAAGCGTTTACACTTATATAAAGCGATTGATTAAAGTTAGTTTTTTTATTCAGTGCTAAATTATGTACCTGCTGTTGACAATATTATTTTAACCCTTTATACAACGTAGTACTATTTCACTCACAGTAATGAGGTCTATTGTTTGAATAAAGATAGGATAAACCTTTTGTCCCCGAGAGGAAATTTGTCTTGGGCAAAAAAAAATGCTACACGTTGCTGTAAGCAGACAATTAAGTAAATAAAACAAACAACAATTAAGAACATACTTAAATAAAGTTACAGAGATGTAACAGTGTGTAATAAGTGTTTTAATGAAGGTTTACTTTATTAAATAGTATAATGTCATTCCATTCTAAGTATACATCACTATAAGAAATGGAGTACTAGTTTTAATCAGGTTATTTGTGGCTTTTGTTTCTTGCTCTGACTTACCCGATTTCTTTTTGTTAATTTCTTTCATACAAAGAGACTGTTGAAGCAAGTGTTGAATAGAAGTTACTTTATTTCTGTTCATTGTTTTATTTATTTTAAACGGAACATTTTTATTGTTTTGTTCATTTTAAGCAGGATAAAGTGTCCTAACACAGAGAAAAATTCTGCTGAAGCGACTGATCTCCACACTGTTATAAAGATGGCGTTTATTAAAGAGGAGAGTGAAGATGTGAAGATTGAAGAAACATTCACAGTCAAACTGAAGATCTGCAGGAACAAACAGGTTGGTTTTCATTCTCAAAGCCTTACTCAGTCATTTAATCCTCATTCAGATATATTTTAATAATAAGAATACTAAATTAATCCATCTTGCAGTCCTGAGTGTGCTGCCTAGTTCTCCTAAATGCACATAAGCACTCATTGAAAGACAGGAATGAGTTTCATTTGTTACTTGTTCTCATTTATTTTGTCATTCTTTTATGAATTATTAGTCTCCCATTTTCATGATCGTGGGCCAAAAATATCGTTATCGTGATGATAATACGATTAATCTCGCAATCTATATACCCTTTCATTATGTTCTTGGCTGTTTTTGACCCATTGACTTCTATTATAACCACATTTAACCGTTGAGCCATGACACCAAATAATCATGCATTCTAGATTGTTGCTGTTTTCTCTGTTGGGAAGAGGTCAAATGTGTCATTTTTACTGTTGATCATCAGCTGGCAACATTAACCCTTTAGATGGGCCTGTTCAAATAAGTTTCTGTCTTTTATATGGAGTTCAGTGGAGTAAAACAGCAGATTATAGTGTGAGAGCATAAATACACTTTGTAGGGGGACCAACAGTTTTAACCCAAAAATGACCAGTCTATCAGATGAAGAAGAGCAGGATTCAGAGATTCAATTAAAAGAAATTTTACTGTAGATAGTTTGCTGTTTCTGCAGCAGAGGCCAGTTTCAACACTTAACAAGTTTGTAGAGCGCTCTACATACAATCTCAGAACAGCAACAATTAGATGTCTAGAATTCCCTCTGTTCTCTCTATGCAAACTGTTTTAAGAAATGCATCAGTAAAGTGCACTGAAACTTCACAAAAACAAAACACACAGGGAATATTTGAACCTATCAGTTTACAATGTACTGATGCCCTGTTCTTCTATGCTTTATTGGTGAAAATGGTCAGAAACGTTGGACCATTATTGCCTTTTTAGCATAAGCAGAGGAGTGAAACTAGCCATACAGTAATGTTTGAATTGTGGAGCGGGCTAAATCTTAAGGAACATGTATTTTTTAGTAAGTGTACTTTTTCTTTATTTGCTTTTATTCTTGCCATAATTAAAATATGTATTTGTAGGGCAGCCCATGTTCTGCTGTCATTAATATTTTAAGAAATTATAATGGCTAGAACTGTCCGAGATATGAACAAAAGCAAGTGATGCACCAAAGTTTGATTAAAAAAAATCTTGAATGGTCATAAAAATCCTTATATCATTAAAATAATTTATAAAAACAAAAAATCTATTTAGTTTAAAACATTGAACGATATTAATGAAATGACGTAGTTTCGGAAACTTTCTACTTCTCTGTTTATCCGTCTGACTTTACAGTGGGTTTCTTTTGACTGCCCCCTGTCATTTTAAAGAATATCACAATGGCGAACGTGGCAAGTAAAGCCTCGTCCATTTCGTGGGGAGGAGCGTGCAGTCAGCGGTGGTGCTTGATGCGGTGCCAGGCTAGAGTATTCACCTTATTCTTTGCCAACAAGCGAGCGCAGCCATTTGAATCTTTTTGGCACGAGACTTCCGGTCTTTCACTTACATTCATTTTTAGACATTAAAAACTGCTATTTTCGCTTTTTGATGTTGAAAACTGATATTTTCTTAATATATAATATTCTACTTGGGCTGTATAGTCATGCAAACATTTGCTTGTAGAGCAAGTAGTTTGACCATTTTCTGCCGTTTATTATTCCTAGTCATTTCTCCCATAGGCGACTGAATCGGAAGTTCTAAAACAATCGCGAAAACAGGCGCACTTCCGCATTTTAGAATAAGGTCAATAAATCCAGCTTCTCTCTCTTTCTCACACACACACACACACACACACACACACACACACACACACACACACACTATACTCCATATAAAAGGCAGAAACTTTTTTGCACTGAAACTGATAATCAATTTTAAAAATCACAAATCTCTTCCCAACAGGGAAATGTAATGGTGATGTGGGAATGGTGATTCCCCCCCAAAAATAAAATAAACAAATATTACAAAAATATGTTTGTCACTTGTTTTTAAGTAGTTAATCTTGGGCGCCAGACAGAATATCTGTCAAAATACATTTCAAACAAAATATACCACGCTAGCTCTCACCACCAGTTACAAATATAAAAAAATAAATAAAATAACAAACAATGAGAACCAGAAAAAACTCAGATAATTGCTGTAATTGTCTAAATAAAGTTTGTATTATTAAAAAATGATAATAAAAACACTTTGTACTTTTCATGCACAAACAGCAGTATCAACAACAAAACAAACAATATAACAATGAAACGCAGAACCCTCAGCACTTATAACTCAGTTGAAAGAAAAAAATGCAAATGATTTCAGGCTAGCAGATTTGTCAGATTTGAAAACCTGGAAAATAATGATAACAATAGTACAGGGAGAAAACAAAACAAGAGAAACAAAATGAGAATTTGGGCAAAGAAAACAAAAACTTTTGCTTCTTACCCACGGAGCGGAGGGGTCAAGGGACATGAGTGGGGAATGGCGAATGTGGATGTGAAGGTTGAGGGTGTTGGTGAACCCAGCCGGTGAGTTGGCAGCTGACTCCATGCCAGCGAGAAAGATAAATCGGTAAGTTGATTTTGTTCAGGACACACTGCACTGAAGTCTTTAATGATTTAGTCATTCACAGACATCACGAGCACTTCAGTAACAAGACAGCGGTCTTTGCTCTGTTGCTTCAATACATACTTCCGCTTTTTGTTTCTCACAGCCAGTCGATAAGTTTACACTGCTCATCTCGACTCGATTTCTCTACTCGTTTCCCCGCACTGCAACAATTCAGTCCACTTCTCTTTCTTCTACACACCACCACTGCCTTCTTTAACTCTCCTCCACCTCTTCCTTTATTCTCTCACCCATTTCCTTTTTGCCGTCTCATGAGTGGAGACCAATTAAACAATGTTGACTGTCGTCACAGAAAACACCAACAATCATAAATTCATGAATATGTGCTGTCATGGCTTTGCAATAAAAAAGAAAGTTCTTATAATAGAGGTCAATGGAGAAAAAACAGCCATGAATATAACGAAAAGGGAGTAAATTTGCCCAGAGTGTATTGAGTTTTTTAATTTTTTTAAGCATTTTCCCAGTGATGGGGAACTCATTGTGTCTTAATGAATTTATTACTCTCATTTATATGCTTATTTGAGTGATTTCCATGTTGTTGTTGTTATCTATTGTATTTTATTTGCACTCAAAAAAAATTATGATTAAGGCCAATGGAGCATTTTTCCAGAATGTCAAAATAAGATGTCCCCAAATATCAGACCATTTGCTGAAACACTGAGAACGTTTTGGCCAAATTAAGCCTCAAAATCACCCCAGAATGGATGAAAATGACCCAACAGCACACAAGGGAAAGGTGCACATTCCAGCCTTTATGCAGATGCTGTACAGGTATGTCTCATATCTGAGGCAAATATTCAGCTGTTACCACAGAACTTTTTTTCTGATACATTTACCAGTCAGGCATACAATGAACAAGTATTTCCTGTCTGCTTTACAAATCGTAGAAATCTGTGTTTTATCAATATGACCAAAAACTCTGAAAACTGGACTGACACTGTTTAAATTTACTATAACTTCTATGTTCAGTGGCTTTGACACAATTTACATTGTAAAAGCACTAGATAAATAAAGATGAATTGAATCTGCTTAAATGTGTACACGTTAATGGACCAAACAAAATATGATTTGATTTATTTTACATTTAATGTGCATCAAAATTACAGTGTGTGTAGCCAATGTTTCCAGTGTCTTTTCACTTTTCAGCTTTTGATGAGAGTTTTTAAGACTTAATGAAAACTAATGTTTTATTTATTTCAGACCTAATTGAAGAGAATGAGGAGAATAAAGAAGAGGAACATCATGTCAAAATTGAGGAAAAAACTCATTTACAGACTGATGGTGTTTTAAAAAGGAAAGACAAGAATCGATTCACCTGCACACAAGCAAAAGCAAACTTAAGATTCACATGATGATCCACACTGGAGAGAAACCATTCACATGCACTCAATGTGGGAAGAGTTTCAACATATCATCAAACCTTAATCACCACATGAGGATCCACACTGGAGAGAAACCATTCACATGCACTCAGTGTGCGAAGAGTTTCAACCAATCATCACACCTTAATCTACACATGAGGATCCACACTGGAGAGAAACCATTCACATGCGCTCAGTGTGGGAAGAGTTTTAACCAATCATCACACCTTAATCTACACATGATGATCCACACTGGAGAGAAACCATTCACATGCACTCATTGTGGGAAAAGTTTTAACTGCTCATCACACCTTATTCAACACATGAGGATCCACACTGGAGAGAAACCATATGCATGCACTCAGTGTGGGAAGAGTTTTAATTGCTCAACAAACCTTAATCAACACATGAGGATCCACACTGGAGAGAAACTATTCACATGCACCATTTGTGGGAAAAGTTTTAACTGCTCATCACACCGTAATCAACACATGAGGATCCACACTGGAGAGAAACCATACACATGCACTCAGTGTGGTGAGAGTTTCAGCAAATCATCATCCCTTAATAAACACGTTGAAGGAACTCATAGGCATATTGCAGTGGTCAACACGAGTTGAATCTGAAATCCTGGGCATCTGCAAATTGTCTCTGTCATTAAACTGGCTTAAGGGCTTAAACCATCACGATAACAAAGCACCAATACTTTGGCCGCAGATGTTCCAGGTACCCTTCAGCAAAATTAGTAAATGATTTAAACTAAACAAAGGGGCTTTACAGGATTTTCAGCAGGAACTGCCTCACGAGACTTTTAAATGACTCCTCTACATGGTCATGTGCTTTGGGCACATCCTGTCATATGTACAATTTCATAGAGACAAAGAGATCTCTAGAAACATTAATGCATACAAATGAAAGACAATCTCTTAAAATGTTAGAATGTTTTAACCCTTAAAGCAGATTACATTGATCTGCGTGTGTCTGAAATGTATGATATCTGGTCTTGAATGAAAGCTAGTGACATTTGCAATCTGTTGGTTTAAATGAAAAACTAGTAGTACAAACAGTATTCATCTTGTAACATTTGATGTAAGATAATTTTAATCTTGCAAGAGTTTTACCATGTAAAATTTACATGCAGTCTGTTAATGATTGACCCTTTCTACGTGGGCACGCAGTGTGGCCCCGCCCTTCATGGCAACTGCTCATTGGCAGGCAGTGCCATAGGGATGGATCAGACCAGGTCACTTAAAAACACCCTGCAACAAAGAAACTTTGCTTTGAAACCGCACGAACTTCCGCAAACCGACTTTCAGCAGTCCGTCACCTCAGTAACCCAGAACTACCCACCCACGAGCGAGGGAATTCCAAGGATGTCACAGAAGCCACCAGCCAATCAGGAGCACTGTGTTTACCCAAGGCCAACTGGTGAGGGAGATTCATCTTCAGCAAAGGTGCAAGTAACAAACAGACGTTGTCTCTTGCTGATCTGGAGCAGATTGATCGTAAGCAGTTAAAGATAAGCCATATCTCTGCTTTTGTGGTTTCTCAGGTGTGATTCTAAGATCTTGTTAGAAGTTTGTAACGAACAAACGTTACATGCTTTGTGTTACAAGGTGGTGTTACAAGTTTTAGAATGAATTTGGGATGGTTGTTAACTCTTTACATCCTCTGAACTGCCTCTGTGTGTGCGAGTTTGTTTGTTGTTTGCTTATTACGTAGTTAGTTTCATGTATCGTAGTGTAGCTCAATAAATCTTTGTTCTCATTTTGTAAGAATTGTGTTCTTGTTTATGTGCTTCTAAGTCATTGCCTCGAGCTGTAGATCTTGTTACCTTGCTAAAAGTTAACTCAGTACTGTGTTGTTATTACCGTTGGCCACGTAAATAATATTAACAAGATTGGTAAGATACAATGACTTCAATTTGCAAGACAAATGGTAGATAAAGTGTGAATCTTTTAATCTGATTCAGTCTGACTCAATTGAGTCAAATCAATGATACAAATCTTTAAGATCCGGTACATTGAAATGAGCTAATAAACCCTGGTCGATCCTAAAATGTAGGTTGATCCCCTACCACATGATGAACCGTACTGTAGAGAAACCATTCACTTGCACTTAAGCCACAGTCACACTAGACTTTTCCCCCCATAGATTTCCATTCATACGCACGCGAATGCGCCAGACCTGAAATGCAAGTTTGTGCATCAAGTTTTGCAGTTCACTGCATTGGAAAGTTCAAGCTTGGTGAACTCTGACCTGCGAAATCACATCACTTGACAGTGTGAGACCAATCGAATATCAAAACATGACTTCTCTGGACAGAAATGTAAAATATGGACCAACCGCTCTCCTTTTTAATGTCTAAAAATCTTATTTAATCCCGCCCCTTTTTGCAGTGCCGTACAACAGAATTTTTCATGCTCAATGCTCTAATGTGACCGCAGCTTCGGTGTGGAAAGTTTCAGCAACTCCTCAGACCTTAATAAATGTATGAAGACCCACACTGGAGAGAAACAATTGACATGCACTCAGTGTGGGAAGAGTTTCAACGAATCAGCAGAAGAGTTTCAACGAATCAGCAAAACTTAATGACCACATGAAGATCCACACTGGTGTGAAAGAGTATGTGTGCTTGAGTGTGTAAAGACTTTTATTACAGCTTCAAAATTTAAACTGCACCAGGCGATTCACACTGGAGAGACCGTATAAGTGTTCACAATGTGACAAGAGGTTTAATCACTTAACACATCTGAAAACACACACTGGAGAGAAACCGTACAGATCTGGGGCCTCATGTATCAACGCTGCGTACGCACAAAAACTTTGCGTACGCCAGGTTTCACGCTCAGAATCGCTCACGTTTGGATTCACTAACAATGAACTGAACGTGGGAATGTGCGCAGCTTCATGGCAGCTTTCTGGCAGGCGTACGCACATTTTTTGTGTGTGTCTGTTTTATTTCCATTGGCGACTCCTAGAGGCAGTTGTGTTAAATTCCATTCTACAAAGTGTCTGAGCCTTGCAATGGCAGCTGTATGAGACGGGTTCATCTAGTAGGTATGTAAGGTTTCCATACCATACATTTGACCAGCTAAACATTAAAGCACAATTTGCAGCAGTCGCCTGTTTTCCCAATGTAATCTGAGCTATCTACCGCACGAACATTGCTATAAAGACACTATTTGAAGATGAATTTGCATGCGTGAATCAGAAACATTTCCATTCAATAAATGTGCAAATAAAATATGATGCTTATTGATATGAACTTATTGATGATTCCTACTTGTCTTTCTCGTGATAAATAGTTGGCAAAATCTGATATGTAGCGGGGAAAAAACAAGAAAGAGTTCATCAGACACTGGATTCGAGCCGAGTTCATGCTCGAACGTATCAATTCATGATCACATGTATGGCGGCATATCAATGCCAATATTAATCGAGCGCAGAGGTGATGTTTGCGCGCGAGGAGAAGTGAACCGTGAGCAGATTACAGGTTTACACGCGAGAAAACAACAGCTCGCGAGCGCACAGGGGATCTTCACGTGCGCGCTCAACTGATCCAGCGCGAGAAAACAAGTCCCGCGCGCGCACATCATCATCTGTGCGCACGATATACGCTCTCGCGAGCGAGGTCATGCATACAGAGCGCGCGCGATCAGTTCTCTCCGCTCGCTCGCTGGTTCTTCTCTCTGCTCGCGCGAAACAGTTAGATTTTTGTCAGTCCTGGGGCGGGACTTGGTTCACTTGTTATCTCTAGCGCTATTGGCTACTCTACCTTTTCGGAAGTTAGCCGGGATTGGACGCCGATTAAACGACGAACCATAATTCACGTGATCTTATCACCACGTAAGTTATCATTTTTATAAGTTAGTAGCACGTAAGTTATCATTTCATTTATTATGAAAATTATTGCCTTTGTTAGAAAAGGTAGTTATTAGAAACTTTATTAACAGGCGCCCTGTTTACTGACATATTGTCTTGTTAAATCGACTAATCTACTTAATCTTTAATTTATATTTAATTTACACAAAGCAAATTAAAATTTTTATTATGCTTACTTTGTAGTCAAAGTATCAATACTTCATCAGTATATGCAATTGCACCATTGAAGGTAATAAAACTACATTATTCACAAACTAGTGTATACTTTATATTTGGTATTCTGTTCAAATAAAGTATATAGCATTGCACACTGTATTTTTTCTTTCACATTTAAGTTTTCATTATATAAATTTTGTTTAGAGGGTGCACCGCAAAAAATGCTTTTCTTGTTTGGATTTTGTCTTGTTTCTAGTATAAATATCTAAAATCTCTCATATCAAGAAGAATTTTCTTGACGAGCAAAACATATTGTCTTGTTTTGAGAAATAATATGCCAATGTGAGTTTTTCCTTTAAACAAGCAAAATAATCTGCCAATGGGGTAAGCAAATTAATCTTGTTTTTTCTTTTGACGTAAGATTATTTTGCTTACCCCATTGGCAAAAACTCAATTAATATTAACATATTATTTCTCAAAACAAGACAATATGTTGTGCTTGTGTAGAAAATTCTTCTTGATTTAGGAATTTTTAGATATTTGGAATAGAAACAAGACAAAAAATCTAAGTAAGAAGAGCATTTTTGCAGTGAGTATACTTACAGCATTATTTATTATGATTTTGATAGTTTACAAAGAGTAATTTCTGTTTCTGATGGATTACATCTTTTGCTAATCTGTATTTTGCAGCAGATTCTAAAAAAGCATCTTTTGGAAGACATTCTTTCCAAGTTTGAGAGAACACTTTTGAGATCTCCACTTGATGTGGATTACCTGACGTTTGTGTGTCGCCAGCAACTGTATCTCCTGCAAGCACTTTCAAGGCATGTGGAAATTTCCCAGGAAATAATGCAGGCTTTGCAGCAAGTGTTTGAATTGGCACAACAACCATCAAACTTCATGGTTTCCCGAGCAGTGATGGAATTAACTGGCCTGAGAGGTCGTCCAAAGTTTGCTATTGGGAGAAAAGAATTGGAGGAGTTGCTGCAGACAAACCTTCCTGTGCCCTGCATTGCAAAAATAATAGGCATTTCTACTAGAACGGTCTTCAGAAGGATGAGTGAGTTTGGCCTTTCCGTCTCAGGGCTGTACAGCAGCATTACTGATGAGGAGTTGGATAATACTGTAAAAGCCATTAAAGATGACATGCCTGCTGCTGGCTACAGAATGGTCAGAGGCAGGCTGTTGTCTTTAGGCATGTGTGTGCAGTGGCAGAGGATAGCAGCCTCTATGCACAGAGTTGATTCAGTGGGAATCCTGTCTAGAATGGCTAGATTGGGATGTGTTGTGCGAAGAACATACTCTGTTCCAGGGCCCCTGTCTCTTGTGCATGTAGACACCAATCACAAATTGATACGGTAAGTTTTTAAGTTTAAATTTATTTATTTTGAATTGCATATGTTTTTCTAACAATAGAAAAGTATTTAAAAGCCTTGGATTATAAAGTTAGCCAAACAAAATTACAATAACAGCGCTCTTGCCTCACAGCAAAAAGGTCGCTGGTTTGAGCCTCAGCTGGGTCAGTTGGCGTTTCTGTGTGTAGTTTGCATGTGTTACGTAGGTTTCCTCTGGGTGCTCCGGTTTCCCCCACAAGTCCAAAGAAATGTGGTACTGGTGAATTGGGTAGGCTAAATTGTCCATAGTGAATGAGTGTGTATGAGTGTTTCCCAGTGATGGGTTGCAGCTGGAATGTCATCCGCTGCATAAAAACATATGCTGAATAAGTTGGTGGTTCATTCCACTGTGGCGACCCCAGATTAATAAAGGGACTACGATGAAAAGAAAATAAATGATTGAAAATGACGACAACTTTTTAAAAATTCAAAACGTTTGTATTGCTATTTTTTTCTATCTTGGAAATAGATACAACATTGTGATATTTTATGGTCTGGATGGTTATTCCAGGAAGGTATGTTTTCATTTATTTTTTTTAATGATGTCACCTGATATTAGACCTATTTCCATTACAAATTCACTACGAAAAAATTTTTTATGTATTTCTACAAATGTGTACTTATTGTTTTTATTTTTTATTTGCAGATTATGTACTTGAATGCTGCAAACAACAACCTGGCATCAACAGTATTTCACTTCTTCACAGAAGCAGTTCAAAAATTTGGCTTACCGTCAAGGTGTGCGTAGTTGTATAAATACAAACAAAAAAACCTTTTTTTTAAAAATGTTTAATATTCTTCTCACATAAGGGTAAAGGGAGACCATGGAGTGGAAAACGTGAATATAGCCAGGTTCATGTTTTCTTCAAGGGGCACTGACCGTGGAAGTTTCATAGCTGGTAAAAGTGTCCATAATCAAAGGTAAAGTACAATTGTCTAAATTTTATAAAATGTTTTCATTTTTTTATTTTATAAAATGTAATCGCTTCATAAATATTATTTTAGTAAACTTACTTATACTTTGACCAAAATGTTTTTAGTATGTTATTAACTTTATACAACATGACATTGCATGTAGTTTTATTTTTTGAATTAGTACATCAGTCGGTATAGCAGCTTGTTATTAAAAACTATTTTAATATATTAGTATTTTGATCATTTTAGATGTCTTCTCTTTGTTGCTTTTTTATCTCATTGTGTTTCTAATAGGATTGAACGCCTTTGGCGTGATGTCAGAGTTGTTGTGATAAACAAGTACTTGGCCATGCTACACTCCCTGGAAGCTGAAGGATTGCTGGATATGATTTTCCCATAATCAAGCAGCCCTATAATTTAGTATGGCCCCTAAACAATGTTACAAAAATGTAAATGGCCCTTGATAGAAAAAAGGTTCCCCACCCCTGGATTATGTGACTCTGAAGACTGGAGTAATGAAGCTGAAAATTCATCTTTAAAATCACTAAAATAAATCATTAAATTTGGTTAGAAACTACTTTTGAACAGTTATTTTATAGTGCAATAACATTTTACAATTTTACCATTTGTTCTGTATTTTTGATTAAATAAATGCAGACTTGGTGAGCAGGAGAAGCTTATTTTAAAACATTTAAAAATCCTACTGACCCCAAACGTTTGAAAAAAAAAACGTGAAAAACATTGTAGAATCATATTTACCTTAGAATGTCCTCCTTTCTTTCACATGTTAGAGGTCCAGTGTACCCACATCCGAGGATTCTTTCTAAAAGGTCAAGAAGAGCTGTAGCGTCCGCTGTCTCAATCTGAAATAATGAAATCAGTGCTTGTTCTTATCTGTAGTTTTGGCTAAAACTTAAATATACATAAGATGTACAGTGTAAGTACTGCTGAACATATTGAACATTATTTTTTAAAATTTTTAGTGAACAGGAACACAAATGAAATATAAAATTAACATTTCAAAACGTAATTTATTTGTATTATTCAAAGCAGAATTTAACCATCATGTCACCTTTCACATGATTAATCAGATTTATTACCAAAACAAGTGTATTTAAAGACCAATTTGATGGAACGCAAACATTCTAAAAGTATATGGTTAATGTATCATTATAAAAGACTGATTTTTCTACATTGATAATCATAAAGGTATTATGAACTAAATGCATTTCTTTTGACAAAATAAAATTAAGCTGTGCAATATTATTTGAGCACACAAACGCAGCCTTGTTGGTGAGAAAACGTAAACAAATTTAGTATGTTTACAAACATTTGACAAGTACTGTGGATAGTATTTATATTAAAACCTTTTCGATGAGGTCTAGCAGATCTGCATCTGTAACTGTAGCCTTTGACAACTGATCTTTATCAATGTCCCCAGAAGAGATGAAATTGTAGATCCACTCCTGAAAAAAGTTAGGGGGAGGGCCATCTTGTGTAATGCTTACAGCCATGATTTCACCAATTGTCCTAAAATAAAAAAGGGCAGTTGATGAATTGGCAAAGAATACATTTAAAACAAAATCTAGTATATGATGCTATTAAATATACCTATAATTGTCGTTCTGAAAATCTGTGGTAGAATACTTCAGATTTTTCCCAGAATTGCCTCCCTCAAAGAATTTTGCCTCAATCCCAGCCATCATTTCTGCACAAAAAAGTTATTACTAAAAAATGAATACTAATACTAATAAACAAAGCCTTGGAAAAATAAAATGCTGACTACATTTTATAAAACACAAATAAATTCATATGATGAAAACTAAAACATACCTGTCAAGAATTCTTTCATAAGGGCACCACTGTCTATCCCAGGCTCTCCAATGAATGTTACTCTGAGGGGATTCTTTGGAGAAGACTTCTTCTGACGTTTCCATTGCATCAAGCCTCGATTAAACATGTCCTCCCTTGTGACGCAGACACTGAAAATAGTTGTAGGATCTATTGCTTCTTTGAGTTTGTGGATTGCTTCTGTAATGCTAAAAAAATTAAGTTAAATAGATGCATTATTTAGTTTATTTTGTCCAAGGCAAGTAAACAAACAAACAAACAAACAAACATATAAGTAAAAGATTAGCAAACTTGACAGCACCTGCTTTGCTTGTCTGGCTTTTGCACAGTAATGTCCAAATCCATGTTTGGTCTATTTTCACATCTAGAGATATTATATAAAATTAAATAAAAATATATCACTACATTGCACAAACCAAAACTCAATTAAAGCCGCAAAGGATAAAAAAAAAAAAGCAATATTTATAACCTTTCCCCACAGGTGCTCGCATGTACTTCAATGTAGTCTTGTGAATACATTCCAGAACACACTGGACAAGATACCTAACAGAAAAAAACAATGCAGAAAACAAATGGTAACAATTTTCTAATAAGGTTGTATGAACAAACAATGAACACTACATTTATTACAGTATTGATTCATATATGTTAACATTGATGAAAGTAAAGCTGTTCATTGTTAGTTCATGTCAACTGAGTGCGTTAGCTAACGTTAGCCAGCATGAATTTGAATGTTGATAATGCATTAGTTAATGCTGAACTATGATTAATATGTTTTGTACAAGTATCGTTCATTATTAGTACATGTTAGTAAATACAAGAACATGAACTAATGACAGCATATATCAATACAAATATAAATGCATTTCTTACAATAATAAGTCATATGCAAAAAGCTGAAAATGAAATGTACAAATTTTTCAAATTAAAAGAGGTCACCAAACTTGTTACTCAAGGGCTGGTATCCTGCAGAGTTTAGCTCCATCCCTATTAAATCACACCTGAACATGTCTGCAGGACACCGGTCCTCCATAACTGAGCTTGGTGACCTCTGATTTAAACATTTAAGCACTGCAATCATCAACATTACCATTGGATCCATCACTGACACAAATTAATTCACAGTATCCAATTCATCCTCGAACTGTGGATATAAACATATATAAATGATATAAGATTTAATTTTGAGAGAAAAAAAAATGGAACAAACATGTAATGCAACATTAAATTACTACTTACATTGCCACTAAATGTATCCAATTAGTGGATGTTGATGGAACTTCGTGTCAGGGTCTTTGGTGTCCTTATATGTAGATTTAAAAAAAGACATTGATTATGCTTATTTTAAAAAGTAATCCAAAATAATTGTATGGTACAAACTAACAAATAAACAATTAGCTTGTTCCTGATGTGTTTATCATATAAAAAGGTATTAATAAAAGAGTTTTGCAGTTTTAGTATCTTAATCTGGAATGATGGTACTGAACAACCTACATTGACACTGGATTGATTCACTTTTGTAGAAATGGGTGGCATTTCAGAGTCCTGAGACAAATTAAACAGTAACTGTGTATTAAAAATAATTGACCAATATTTCATGAAATATGACTAATTTTATGTGTTAAAATAAATAAAACAATTAAAATTTTAAAAAGATTATGAAGTTTACCGATTCACAATCACTGCTATCAATGCATATCCCTGTCTCACACTCCTGAACATGCATAGCCAGCAGTTGAATTGGCATGTCGGTAAAGCATGTAGCACATCGTGCTTTTGGCAGTTTTTCAAATTCTTTTGATGAATAGGGTAAAGGGGAGATATCTAGACTGTTCTGTAATGGCAGGATATACAGACAGCCCTTTCCTCCTGCCGTTTTAATGATGTAGGATCCTGTATATCCTTCAGCTTCTGGTGGGACAACATTCAACTTCCGCTGACCTGACCCACCTGAGTAAAAATAATTAGAAACCTCATCAGATTTTAAAAAAAAAAATTCACTCAGGAACTGAATAGTTAATGTTAACATGAAAGTACTAAAGCATAAATAACACTCAAAGTATCAATTCAGTGAAAAAAACATCTGCATTTTTTTATATCAAGTCATAGTTACACTTTATTTTTAAATCAACCTAGCAACCTTACCAACAGCTTTATAGAGCATCCAGGCTCCTTCCAAAGATGCCATTTTTGTATAAGTCTCTGTAAGTAGTTTGGATATCTGGTGGGTAAACATGCAAAAACATTAAGCTTTAAAACAAATCGTATATATAGTAATAAAATATTGTGTAGTGATAATCAATTTTCTTTAAAAATTACATACTACTTGGAGATAGTTATGTACTTCCAAACCTGCAAGATCTCCAAAATCAAGAGATCTCTGACCCTCCCATAGAGAGCAAAGGTACAAATTTGGTGAAGCTCCAGAAACATTGTACAGATTGTTAAAATAGTCTATAAGATGTCAGTGTTTCAAACAGGGCTCTTACAGGTTTGGAATAACAAGTGAGTAATTGTGGAGTGTGAGTAATTAATGAAATAATTTTTCATGTTTGGGTGAAATATCCCTTTAAATACAACTATACCAGCTTTTAGATAAATTAATTGTAACTTTAAAAAGGGCCCCCTCAGTGTTCTCTTACAGGAGGAACACCTAACACTCCACACTTTGCAGATAACTACTACTACAGAAGCTGAGCACTGATGCAGAGGGAGTGGATCAAATAAATAAATTAGCTTGTCCGTAAATGACAGGGTATGCATAAGCTGTCGCAATGACTTATTTCAATATATGATTTTCTTCTTTATTTGTGGTGCGAGCAGTTACATGTTATAGCAAACCAGTGTATATATGAAAGGTCAATGAGATCCAGACTAATATGTTCAAAATTCTTTAAATTCGTTGCTCTGCAATATTCCCATTCTCTGTACAGTATGTAAAAACTTGAAATGTCTAACCTCTGAGTGATTTGCATCTTCTGGGATGGCAACAGTCCTCCGTCCTAAACCAGCCTGTAAAAGAGTTGACTCATCGAAGGCCTTTGGGGTTCTATCAGTGCTCTTGTTTATCAAAAAAAACTGCACTGGTGTTGACCTGCTGGGTCTTTTTTTGGAATTTGCTGTAGGGGTTTTTAGACTCTTAAACAAACCAGGAAATGCTCTGAAAGAAATAGCATAATAATATGTCAGCCATATATTTAATAAGTTTTAAAGAAAAATCCAGGTGGGCTCTGCTCATCTAAAGTGACATTCTCTGGACAATTGCAACATCTGAGTTATCCTACTGTGCTGCTTTTGTTTTCCAGTATTAAAGTGGAAGTTCACCCAAAACTAAAAAAAGGTGTCATCATTTAATTACACTTGTTTAAAACCTGTTTGAATTTCTTTCATCTGTTGAAGACATGCTATTTTGAAATATGTTGTAAACCTGTAACCATTTACATTTATAGTATTTGTTTTTCATACTATAGACAAAAATGGTTACAAGTTTCTAACATTTTTCAAAATATCTTGAGTATTTTGAGTTCAACAGAAGAAACTCAAAGGTATGGAATCACTTAAAAGAGTGTATAAATGTTTATTTTAGGTAACCTATCTCTTTAAGATGATTCACTTAAAATGACAGAAGAAATTACATATAATGCTGGCTGCTTTAAGAGATGCAAACCTTGCCATACTGTGGTCCACTGTCCCTGGTGCAGATAAACTTTGCTGCGCTCTAACTGCAGACTGGACCCTGCTGCCCTGCTCTCTCTGAACCTGACCTTCGTCTGCAGAAATAAATAGAAATAGTCTATATTGTCTCAATTTAAAACTAAATGAGCACAACACAATTAAATTACTCATCCCCGGTGAGGAACAGCTTGATTCGGTTGCAGCGAGGGCATTACGCAAAAGATTAACGACATGCCTGGCCACATTCTGCAACTCTGCCTGTGTTCAATAGAAAAAACAATAATAAATCTAAGGTCTAAAATAGCACGTGTATATACTGCATGTACAGTATATGGCATAAAATCAGTATATGTAAGGTAAGGGAACTGAACTAACAGTTATAAGAAATAAATAGTGCCATATATTAATGTTTTACATCTAAAAACGAGTCAATGTTAACTGGGTTCGTGAAGCAAACAGAAATCTGATTAAGGTCAGCTAATTTGAACACTTTCAGTATCCAAACACGTAAGCAAAGTAAACATTACATGGTAATAATCACCACCACATACCTCTTTTTGATTTTCCATCTTCTAACGTTAATTCAACGCCACGGTGACCCGACGTTACGGATTTTCCCGCCTTAGGTCTTAATTGATCATCAAAGCGTCCGATCCCGACTAACTTCCGGAAAAGGGAAGGTAGCCAATAGCGTTAGAGATAACAAGTGAACCAAGTCCCGCCCCAGGACTGACAAAAATCCTAACTGTTTCGCGCGAGCAGAGAGAAGAACCAGCGAGCGAGCGGAGAGAACTGATTGCGCGCGCGTCTGGCGTCTGTGCCAGAGTGTGTCTTATTACGTCTTACAGCCTGCTGCATTAATGCATGAGTAAAGCTTCGTTCAAACCAATCAGCGCGCTCTATTGTGCAACTTCATTAATATTCATTACTGTCACAGTGTTTAGATGACAGAGACGCCACGTTGTGTTGGCAAAACAAGCGTGAAGTGTTGCTTTTATAGTTTGCTGCAGTTAAGTTTTGTTTTCATTTTCTCTCTGTGACAGCTCATCTGGAGTCACGTGTGGATTAACAGTGTACGCGACGCTCGACAACAATAACTTATGTGTCTAAGGAGGATTATTGTTTACCTGAGAGCTGTTCTCATCTGCAAACACTGAGATCCGGATTCGCTTGTAGTCTTCTCTTCATAAAGACGTGGCTCTAGTTGCTGTAGATTGTCCTGTCTCTACAGATTTGGTAAGTGAGCGACCAGTGCTCTTTGTTTATTCAGTTCATATTTCATTCGTATTTAACAAACTATTGCACCGAGTGTAAACAAGTTAGCACTACAACCAAACTATAACCTTGTGTAGGATTTTGCATGAAAATACACGCTTAGAGCAGTTCTTCGAATCAAATATCTCGTTTGTCACGAGGGACATGAATGAATTCCCTGAATTAAAGAGCCAAACTGCAGTTAAAGTCCACCATTTAATAATTTGGCAAATAATTCGACTACAGATGTCCATGTAAACACAGTCACTTTTGTGTGTGTGTTTTGACTCTGAAATTCAGCACGCCCAAATAGACACTCCCACACCAAGCCTCTTTTCTTCCTCCGACACTCCCCCCTAAACAGAGCTGGACACGCCCACTTTTCTGACTTTTTCCAAAGTAGAGGTGTGAAAACACCCTGCTGAAACGAGGTGGTTTCATGGCCCTTTAACAGTCCTCGAGGCTGTGTTTTTTCAAGCTGAAACGCTTCAGCAAAAATCTGTCCGGTAGATTGTGTTGCAAAACGTGCTCTTTCTTCCCTGCAGTGTTTTGTACATTTTTTGAATGAATGTACCCGGACGATGGTGCAGTTTTTTTTAAGGATCTTGTCTTTCACAATACAAAACCTCTGCATGACAATTTGTGTCATGTGCTTTCTGTTGGCTTTCATCTTTGACTGATTCTGTGTCATAATATTTTCTAAGGTCACCCAGTAAAATTCCTGACCAAAGAGGAAAAATTGCCATGTAGTTATTCATTAGAATTTCCAGTATCTCTGGGCAGTGATATTTGTTTGTGTTTGTTTCCTCCTCTACTTTTACTGTAGACTTGACAGCCTCAAGAACATACAAATTCCTTTGTAAATGGTGACCTGGCCAATATTGTGTTTGCATCTGGAGTTGCAGCTGGAGGAATGTAGTCATCCACTGTGATTTCACTGAAAATTTCCTCAGGAATGTTAACCCCACAGATGTAGTCACGAAGACTCTGGCTGACAATTTTGGTTTTTGAAATTGGCCAAAAGAGGTTGCATATATTTTGGAAAATTTCCAATCCTCTTTCCAAACTTTTGGGGTTAATTAATTTTGCCACACAGTGTGTGGCAAACTCCTTCAAGCCTTTGTCTGATGTTTTTCGGCCAATAGCTCCATGGACCGCTTTTATCATGTGTGCGGAGCAAAGATGAATTTTTGTGATTTTATGGAAATCTGTTACGGTTGGATTTCCTTTAATCAGCCAGGTAAGTGTTTATGTCAAGCTTATTAAATGACAACAAAACCCCTTGGATCAGTGCCCAGCTATAATCCGTCTCAACCTGGTTGACACAGTACACCGTATGTTTTTGTACCTTTGCAACCGTTTGCAAATTCAATGTTAGGTATTGTGTGATCATTAGTCACCATCTCAGAAACCGGAAGAGGAGGCTTGTCCTTGCCATGTCCTGGTAGATGCTGTAATACAGCACTCTTTTTGGTTGATTTGGAATGCGACTCACCACACCCCCAGTCACATCCAAATGCAACGTTACTGGACCTTTTCTGAGATGCTGAATAAGAATGGTAATTCCTGTTTCTGTATAAAGATGCACCTCAAAGGGATCCACTTGAATCTGAAGTACATACCCTGGAAAGTAACGATATGACAGATCCGTATCTTTCATTACTTTCTGTATCAGCATCAGTTCCAGCATGACATCATCATGGAGTCTTTGACTTTTATTTCAAGAGTTCACACTTAGCTGATGATTAATTATAAGCTTGTTTGGCATGCTGTCCCGGGAGAGAGCCCTGAGCTCATGAGATCCTCGAGCCCAGGACTCCCTCCCGTTGCAAAGCGGGAGGGGAGTTTGAGCTCAGGTAGATCTCGAGAACTCCCCTGCTGTAGCAAGTGAATGCTCTTGAAACTAATTACTAACTAGGAGCGTGTCTATGTTGACAATTTGGCTTGTTCAATTGGCTTAATTGCATGTTTTTGGGCGGTGGGAGGAAACCGGGGAACCCGGGGGAAACCCACGTGAGCACGGGGAGAAGTGCAAAACTCCGCACAGAAATGTCTGCTAGTTTTGGTAGAGCCAGGAACCAGAGACATTCTTGCTGTGAGGCGACAGTGCTAGGCACTGGGCCACCGTGTCACCCGTCTAAGAAGGAGGCGTAGGGGAGGAAGGGGGGACTCTTCAAAACGAAGATAGCAATGGAATAAACCCCAGGGTATTTATAGTAGTTTAGGAGTCATCTGATTGGATAGTAGTGAATTGGATAATGCGGGTCAGCTGCTAGCAATCATAAGCACGTGATCCTCTCGAAATTTGTTTATACATAAACTTCACTTCAAGAGTTCACACTTAGCTGATGATTAATTATAAGCTTGTTTGGCATGCTGTCCCGGGAGAGAGCCCTGAGCTCATGAGATCCTCGAGCCCAGGACTCCCTCCCGTTGCAAAGCGGGAGGGGAGTTTGAGCTCAGGTAGATCTCGAGAACTCCCCAAAAATGCCTTTGAATAGCTCGGGACAGCAGCCGCGTATTGAAGAGCCCCCCAAAAAGGCAGGTGTAACAAGCCATGTCCGGCTGCTGGATATAGTGTTGATAGCTTAGGAAGAGAAGCTTCTAAGGGAGCAGAGCAAAGTAGGCTGCTAGAGCCTAGGCGGGGTGAGGGCAGGGCTGGATTGACTCCGCGGGAGTCAAGGCTCAAATATATACACCCCTGCGGGGGTGGGAGCTGGGGTTAGTTTGCTCAAGCAAGAGTCGGGAAGATTTGGGCGGTGGAGACTCTTGCATGAAAGGGTGGGAGGTGGCCAGGGCCTGAACTCCGGCGGGAGTTGAAGCTCGTTTTAGTCGCCCCTGCGGGGGCTAGAGCTGAGGATTGAGGGCCTATGCGTAAGGAAGAACATAGCGAAAGAGTGACGCTGAAAGAAAGACAGTTAGCGGAGAACTCAACGCTGGAAAAGAATTGAGGAAATAGGAGGGTAAGGAGATAAGGGGGAAGATCAGAGAAGGGTAAAAGTAGCGGAAGCACTCACGCTGTAAGGAAGAAAGAAGGGGCAAATAATTGCCAGGCGGAGAATCTCAACGCCAGAAAGAAGAAAAGGAGAATATAGAAGTATATATGCATATATAAATATATATGAATATATATGATTATTACATGGTAAGGGCCGGGCATGGGTGGTGATTGACTCTTGCGAGAGTCGAAGCTCGGAGCGACCCCTGCGGGGGTCAGAGCTGCTGTGGGCATTTCCCCTGCTGAAGTCTGGGAAAGGGAGGGGGTGGTGGAGACTGCAGCAGGGGGTGGCCGGGGCGGGACTCTTGCGAGAGTCGAAGCTCGTTTTAGTCACTCCTGCGGGAGTTAGAGCTGAGGATTGATGGCCTATGAGAAAGGAAGAAAAGAGAAGGCGGAGGAACTCGACGCCAAAGGAAGAAAAGGAGAGAGGGAATAACCTGCGTGCGTGAGCATGCACGTGCGTCTATTCCTGTTTCGGCATGTGCATGCACACGCATCGGAACAGGTATACATCGGATGTATGCGTATAACATGCGCATACATACCATTTCTAATGGCCTGGGTGGGGCGGCGCAAATGGTGACTCTTGCGAGAGTCGAAGCTCAGCGCGACCCCTGCGGGGGTCAGAGCTATGGGGGGGGGGGGGGGGCAGTAAGAGTCGGGAAGAGGGAGGGGGTAGTGCAGGCTCTTACTGGAGGTGGTAGTGAAGGGGTGGCCGGGGATGGGCTAGGGGTGACTCGCGAGAGTCGAAGCTCAGATTGGACCCCTGCGGGGGTCAGAGCATGGTGAGAGAAGGAGCATAGCAGATTGAAAGGAAAGTTGATAGCATAAATGCAAGCTGCATTTACATGTAATGCCCATGGGCTCACATACTCATTTGCTTGCACGTGCATATGCATACCTAGACGTACGCCCACACCCATATACATATCCACGTGCAAATAAGCATGTATACGTGTGCAAACGCACGCTGTATCTGCGCGAGCAACCTCACACATTCCCATGCGCACCCGTACACAAGCACACACGCACACGTACTCCAGCCTACTTAGGGTCGAGCTCGTACCCCTAGTTGGAGTTTGAAATTTAGCTGATTAGGGCTAGCTGGGCTGTCTTGAGGTGGGATCGGCTGAGGCGAATGTAAGCTTTGAAGGCATCGGAGGACCAGCGGCCTAGGGTCTGGATTTGGTGCGAGGATAGACTTTTGTGAGCTGCTGTGGTGGCTGCACCAATTCTAAATGAATGCTGGAATACAATTCGGGGGAACGCCCGAAAGGCGAAGGACTTCTTTCAGATGTTTTTGAAACCAAAAATGGGTTACTGGACGGTTAGCGTCATCAGTAAAAAGTAGGGCATGTGGGTCTGACTCCTTTGCTCTCCTTGAATGGAGAAAGGCTAGGAGAGTTTGGAATGGCTGTGTGGGGGAAAAATGTTAAATATGTAAATAAAATGCCCTTTGCTTGTCTGATCTGTTTTGCTTTGCTTAATGAAAAAGGCGAGTGTTTCAGCATTCAGCAGTGTTAGAACAGATATAGTGGGGTGTATTGCGGGATTGAAATTGGATGTGATAGCCATTTCTGAATATGACTCAAGGGTCCTTGGTGCGACAGCGTGAAGGATCAGGGATATGGAAGTTTTATGGCAATATCATTTGTGAATAGAGTGGAACAGGTGTTGGATGCTGGTCTGCTTCCGGTACCAAGAGCCGAAATTTCTGGAAAAGAAAGTGAGAGAGAGAATCAGCAATTTGATTTTTTGCAAACTGGAACATGTCTAGCAGTCATAATGAATTGCTTTTTGGCTGCCGTCCAAACGAGGCGTCTTAATAAGGGCATAATTGGAAGTGCGTGCGAGCGTCCTTTATTAATGCAATAAACGGTGGCTTCGTTGTCGCAATGAACGAGAATGCTAGAGGCGGACCATTCATCTACCCATAAAAGCGCTGCTGCGACTATGGGGTAGAGTTCGAAAGCGCAGATGATTGCTGATTTCTGGGTAGACTGAGCATCTGCGGGGGCCACGTTGAAGTAAACCAGTGACCTTGGTAAAAGCCGCCGAACCCGACTGAGGGGGCAGGGTCAGTGAATAAATTAATATCCACCGGGGAAGAAATTAGGTCGCTATAGAAAAAGGAACAGCCGTTCCATTGCTTAAGGAAGGAGATCCATAAGCTGCGTTCATTGCGACTGGGTTTAGAAAGATATATGGTATCTTCTAAACCGGGGACCGAGGAGGAGCTGAAGGAGGTGAGTAATAAACGGGCGGCCTTGAGGAATTATGCGCATCGCGAAATTGAAATGCGCGAGAATAGATAACAGTTCCCGTTTGGTGCATGATGGTTTCTCGAGGAAATTTTGAGATAAAGAGATTATACGGTCAATCTTTTCTTTGGGAAGGGATGCTTGAAATTTATTCGAATCTAAGTTGATGCCCAGAAATTCTATGGAAGTGCTGGGACCGGCTGTTTCTCCTCTGCGAGGGGGATGCCTAGATGAATGCCAAAAAGGTGCCAGAAGTCTGGGTGAATTGGCATGATTTTTAAAGGCAGATGAAATGTCGATTTTTGCAAGCCAAGCATTGCGGCCGGCTAAACTGATGAGCGAAATTGCTTGGTCTATATCATGATAATTCAGCGAGTATTCGTCTGATGGAATGGTGCTGTTAATGCTAGGAATATAGAATTGTGAGGAGCGGAGACCAATAATCAAGGGTTTTTGCTAGAGAATTCTCAAGTCGCAATGTCAATGGGACTAATACAAGAACGCTGAACAGTGGGGCAAGAATAGTACTATCATGAGTTTATTATCGATTCTTTTTGATTAACGAATTCACTGTTGCAGGTTCGGTAGTCGCAGATTGTAGATTGGAGCAGAATAAGGTTAAGGAAGGGAGAGCTGAAACGCCCGGGTTAGATCCTTGGGTTAGATCTGAAATCAGAAATCAGAAGTTAGTATCAGGGTGACAATGCAATTCAAGCAATTTGAGAAATATGGCATCGTGGATGTGAGCTATGTGAGTGGAAATGCATCCTTTATGTAGAGTGTGATTGTATTTGAAGAGCATATAAAATGTTATGGGTTGGATGAGGGTCAGGTTCTGCAGCCAAATGTCATGGTCTTTTTATTAATGCATAGTCTGATAGCTTGATGTCGCTACGTGCAAGGATGGTAGAGGTGAGCATTCATCCCCCCACAGAATGGCAACTGGAAGGAGAGCTGAGGATAAGGGGTATGGTTTGTCTGGTGGTCCTGGAAGTGTTTATTGAAGATCCGTTGTCAGAAATGTCCTCCTATTCATAGCAGCCAATCAGGAAGTTGTTTGTTGCTGTTTCACATCCAACTGACTTGCCATTATAAGCTTACATAAGACACTAGTGTATGAATAAATGAGTCACTGGTCTAGTGTAATTGGACCCCAGTGCTCTGTGTATAAATTTTTATTTTATTATTTTATTATTATTATTATTATTTTTGCTAACATCAAACTCTGAACTCTATAAGACTTCGAGGGCGATGTCACCACTTAGTAAAACTGTGAATGGAATGTTAGTAATTGGCTTTACTTTAATCCATGAATAACATTTGTTGATATCTTAACTTCATTCACAAGCTTGTCTGGTCCAAATTCATTCATAAGACTTGCAACAGAGTCAAGAGAGAGGGCAGGACCTTCTCCAGAGAGCTTATTGGGTGGTGACGCTTCTCCTTACAGCTATTGGCTTAAAGGAGAGCCAGTCAAGCGTACCAAAGGTGAAAAAGCCCGGCGGCCATTTTGTTGATCAAGTTCACCATTGTTTATGACTTGAGCTGTTGCTTGCTGAACATTCCAGCAAACAAGCTGTTAAATGTTATGGATCAGTGGACGGGCAAGAGGCAAGTATCTTTAGTTAAAATCATTGTTTACACTAGTCTTGTTATTCAAAAGATTTATAAATGTTTTAGTCTAAATGTTTGGTAAAGTTATTTTGCAAAGCTTCCCTTCATGTGCATAGCATGTGCACCGCTATGAAAAAGGTAATGGTTCAGTTTCATTCCAATGGCTTTGGAGTTTTTGGCTGTCATTTGCTGGAGAATAGGGTTGAAGACACAGCAGATGCGTTGAAGTAGAAGGTTTGATGTTTGTTGAAGTCGTTGATGCAATTGTTGGAGTTGTTTTGAAGTAGTAGTTGTTGTTGCTGCAGTTGTTGTTGCTGCAGTTGTTGTTGTTGCAGTTGTTGTTGTTGCAGTTGTTGTTGCTGCTGTAGATTGTAGCTTGTAAATTATAGCTAGTAGCTTGTAGATTATAGCTGGTAATTTGTAGATGGTAGCTGGTAGATTGTAGCTGGTAGGTGATAGCTGGTAGGTGATAGCTTGTAGATGCTTTGGTTGTCCATGCTGGTTTAGAGTAGGTTCTTCAACGGAGCTAGCTACGGTGAAGCTGCCTCTTCAAAACGAAGATAGCAATGGAATAAACCCCAGGGTATTTATAGTAGTTTAGGAGTCATCTGATTGGATAGTAGTGAATTGGATAATGCGGGTCAGCTGCTAGCAATCATAAGCACGTGATCCTCTCGAAATTTGTTTATACATAAACTTCACTTATTTCACAAGAGATCACTTTGATAACATTTTTAGTTAGACTTCTTGTGATGTTCCTGGCCATCAACTCAGGAACTGGTGTTTTTGTAATAAATATTACTTACTCCTTTCCTCACTTCATTTGCTATCTTGCCTCTCTTCGTGTAACTGGCCTGGTGAGATCTCATCTCCCCTTGTAAATGAGTAACAGTACCAATTCTGGTGACAAGAACTGGAATATGTTTTTCATCATGTGGCTTCTTTGCGATTCAAAAAATGAAATGTGCATTACATGTTTTAAATGAACAGGAAGCCTTCATCGTCATATAAGGACACCTATATTTACGACTATGACTCAATTCTGAGTGCTGATATCTGTAAAAACTAAGGTGCAGCAGGGATTATGTCGACGGAATTTGTCATATAGGACGTGTGTCCACGATTTTTGCAATTTTCGGCTGCCAGAGAAAGGCTTTATAGCTTTCCATTTAATAGCAGATATATAAATGGTGAAATTCTTGGGTCCTGGCTTTGTGCTCCTATATGGTTTCTTTTTATGAAGGAACACAGGTGAGTGAAGGGCCGCAGACGTGGGTGCCGGGCCACGCTCTACATTGCTCTCCGCCTGGAACACAGGTGAGACGGTCCGCAGATACGGGTGCTGGGCCGCGCTCTCCATCGCTCTCATCAGTCAGGTACACTCTAGGTGAGTGACGGTGCGCAGACGTGTGAGCCGTGCCGTGCCGCGCTCTCTGCCTTGAACACGGGTGAATGACAGTCCCCAGATGCAGGTGCCAAACCGCGCTCTCCACCTGGAACACGGGTGAGCAGGGCCATAGCAGCCAGATGGGGTAATATTTCTGACTTCAACTGTGTGTGCGCGTGTGTATATTTGTCCTGGTCTTTAATGCACAGTGAAGTTATAAAATCGGAATACAACAATAATTCTGAAGTTGAATTATTATGTTTGACTTATAAATAGTATTTTTATATTTAACATTTGCTTTAAAAACTGATTTAAGTAATGACCAAATACTGATTCAAAGTCTCTAGGTTTTTAAATGAGTAAACAATAGTAAAATATAAGATATAAATTTATTACCACTGAATTGTAAAGAAATGTACAGTTTAACAAAATATGATTTTCTTTTGGTCCATAAACAAGAGGTTTTGCATCATGTTAGGCCTGTCAGAGCAATGTAACATCAGAAATATATCTAGCAGCAATATTTCAGTTATAAGATTGAGATTGAGTTAGTCAGTCACTGTAACAAAACTGTTACATTTTTAAGTTATGCATTTCTCTGTGCAAAGTGGTGCCGGAGGTTTGTGTGCATATTTATTTTCAATTATTCAACAGGATTCATAAACAATTGTTAGACAGTCACTTTTAGGCCTTAAAAGTCTTAAATTTACTGAAATATTTTGTTGTAGGTCTTAAATCTTTTTAAACAAGTGTTACGTACAGTCCATAGGTAAAACTATTAATTGATTTTATGGAAAGGGTCTGGGTTTCAGTGGACAGGACGGTATACGACCACTGGCTCCACGAAGTCTGGCCTCCGTGACACCTCTCGATATCCAGAGCTATCCAGAGAGATGGACCTAGAGACTTCAAAGACATTCCGATCTCCCCCCCCCCCCCTGCTTACAAACACACACACACACACACACACACACACACACACACACGCACACACACACACATCCACACACCCACAATGACATTAGTCCAAAAAGAAATTGGACTGAGAAATCAGGGACCAGCACAAAACTAAAATGTTATGTTTGTAAACTTTGTATCTCATTTCTGACCTTTCCTACCTGTACAACCCCTCCTATAACCCGTATGCCGGGTTCCTATAGGCCTTTTTAGAGCATAAATAATGTAAGGGTGTGCAAATTACATTGATGTACTTTTAAACCCGCCCCCCCCCCCCCCCCCCCCCCATGTTTGGTGTCGTTGGAATGTCCTTGACATTTTACAACACATGATGCATAGAGCATGATAATAACTTGCACTGCTTACATTCTTTAATGCCCTGCATTAATGACTCTCCGCATGCTTTAGGCGGATACTCAAATTTGCATATGAGCTGCTAGATATGAAGAGAAGTTAAGCGCTCAAACTTTGCCCTGAAATCATTGGTCGAGCATGTTGAAAGGGCATGTAACAGAGCTCACGTTTAAAAGCTGACCCCTCCCCAGGCTCGACACAGAACGTTCGAAAAGAACTTCCCCAGAGGTTGTCCCTTTGAGGGGTCTGAGCGGCTTCTGTGCCGCGTGGACCTTCCAGCCACATTTTCTTATTTTTCCGGCAAAGTAAACCCAGTTTAAAGTTGCGATCGCGTTCCTCCGACCTGTATTGCAAACTCCACGCATCAAGAAGGACATCAAAGGACTCTCATCACAACGGAAGAACCTCGCATAAAGAGAGAGACCTCCAGACACTAAAGACCAGCTATTTTTAGTTATGCGAATAAGCTGTGCCCCTTTTATTAAAAAGGTGTTTTTATAATCTTGGTGATCCTTAATGGTGTGTGTGGAACTGAAACAGATTTGCCACTCTTTATCTGAACTCTCTTTTTCCTCGCTTTGCTATTTATCTTGGTTTGTTACATGTTAACAATAAATTAATCCAGAATGTTAATGATTAATAATAATCTGTTATTGTTGATAATTAATATTCATAATCTGAGAGTCCGCTTGGTCGAGCGGGTAGGATCATAAACAATCATATGTTTGTTTGACCAAATTGACCGAAGCTTAAGTCGGAATAATAATTAAGAATAAACCGTTATTGTTGATTATTAATATTCATAAATGGAGCTAATTTCTGTTTACATATTGGTGGAGAATGCGGGCAGTTTTCCAAACATTTTCTGTAAAACAAACTTTCCGATTCATTGTGATTGTTAGTGCGCACTATAGAAGAAAAAGAAGGCACTGCGAGAAGCGCTTTCCTTTCTTCAAAGCTGGGAGGACGAAAGCCTCCTCCAGCCCTTCTGTTCACTAACACAGCAAAGAGCTGCCTAAGTGTTGAGTGTAACAATTTAAACTGCAGTTCATAATATTTTAAATTGATTTTGCAAAGACGCACGTTCCGCAAATCATTTAAATATAATATTGTGCCTGTCGGAACAGAGACTTCTCTCAGTGCTTGTAAGACGGTTTGGAAACCCCAAATTTGTCTGCTCAAAGGCCTTATTATTATAGCTAAAAAATTTTAGACTATTTGCTCACGTGGTTTCAAACAGTTAGATTAGCTGCCTAACGTTTAACATCTGTGCTTCGCTGCCATGCGAAATTAATTTCAAAACTGCTGGACGGTTCTAAATTAATGTATTTGGGAGTTGCAAGCTTGCCTATTAACCGCTATCTGACGAAAAGAATTCTCAGAATCATAAGCGTGTTTCTAAATGGTACCCGTAATCTGATATGGATGTGAATTCCCATATTTCAGTTATTTTTGTCCAAACCAAATCTGTGTACAAATGTGCACCGCCTCGAGAGACGTCTAATGTCTAAATGTAATGGTCAGATATCATAAACCAGTGTTATTGCAACATGATATAAGGGATTACCATTTTTATTGAATCCCTGTGATTTAGATTTTACCGTCTGTGAGTTGAGCTGCCTTTCGGTCTATGAGTGGAAGTTTTCTTTTATGAATGAGTCCCTTCGAGTGTTCATTGGCTGTTCACTCACGTGACGTGCGCACGCAGTCACGCGCATGAGTGACGTAGCCACGTCCACAGAACAAGCCCCGCTCCCTCCGGGCTGAAGGACCTCACTCCCAGACCGGGTGAATTCGCTTGAAGCGGCTAACAACTAGCCTTATGCCGAGTTCAGAATGCATGATTTTCAAAGTAGTCATGTCACAGAGGTTTTCACACTGCATGACTATCTGGGCTAGCGTTTCGTCGCTGCTTTGTTTACACTGCAAGATGGATCGGCGACAGGGACATTCACATTGCATGACTTTACTATAGGAAGAATCGCCGACAACTTCGTCCAAACTACGTCTCACAGCCAAAAACACGTCGTATATCTTTTGTTATTAACTACATAATGAAAAAGAAGCCTTTAATGGGGTAGAACCTGTACATGTTTGCTCACCTGGGTTTAAAGGGAATTAGCAATTTCTCCTCAACTTAAGTTGATAATAAACTATTTTCTTTATGTGTGAAACGTCAAACAGACACAGTTGCTCCTGAGTCCTGTCGTGGGTCCAAATAAACCGAAAAAGAGCGCTTTTAACTTCTCCCCCAGCCTCCCGCTGGCCTGCAGCAGGTATACACACACGCACACGCAAGTGAAAGCTGCTCTCTCATTGGCTGTAGGTGATCGCTGATGTTATTTTCAGTCAAAACACTAAAAATCTGAAAACTTTAGTGACAATTGCCTGTCTAAAACTTTAATTCTGGCTTCAATGTCCTTAACTTTTTTCTTGTTAAGTCTTTTGACCAAGCTAGCATATTGTATTACTTTACCCTTGACAAAAGCTTTTGATGCTTCGCATACCGTTCACAGCCTCACTGTGGTTGATGCAAATAGCTTCTTGAAGTTATGAAAAAGAATCAATAACAGATGTTTTTGTGTTAAAATCATCCTCAAATAACTGAGGTTCAACATACATGGAACCTAATTCCATATAATGCACATAACGTGCTGAAAAGGGGATCAGTAACAAAGAGGCTCTAATAAAAATAAAGCAATGGGGTTGCAGTCCAACCCTTTCCTAGTGGAAGCAAAACATATTTTGTCTCAATATCAGAGATCTTGTAGAGTTTGACTTCAGCTGCCAGCTCACATGCCTTAAAGATGCCAATGTCTTTAGAATTAATGAGCTCTGTTTAAAGTGGGGCCAGACACAAAAACCTTCTCAGCAAAATGAAAGTTTCTTCTGTGATGGTGTCATACAAGATGTTCTCAATTAAGCCAAGTTGTCCATCAATCATCACGCAGTTGTCTCCAGTTCTACATTTTTCTGTGACATTTTCAAGAATGGCTTTATTGTACTGCACTCCTGTTGTACCGTCTTGCACTGTTGGCCATTTGACCGTTTTCCGCTGAGTTTGAGTATTTCTAGCTGAGAAGGGGGCTTGCTCTGCATGGACTGCCACTCCATAACACGAATCAATTACTGGAGAATCTGTTGGGGTTTTCTGATCTTTCTTTTAAGCTGACCAAGGAAGTTTTCAAAGCATATGCTGACACCCAGTCCAAAGGAACAAACCTCCTCACATCATCTGCAAGATGACAGAGAGTGGACATTATAGACCATCTCCTCAACCCCATACAAGGTCTTGAACTGTTCAAGGAGATACCTAATCAAGTTATCATCATAGTCACATTAATGGGCACAGAGGGTTGAAGAAAGTATCAGATAGATGCTAATTGGATTGGATTTGCTAATTGGTGATTGGAAGCTGTTGTAAAGTGGTGTTGGAAGAATATCCTTCAATACTACTGGATCGGTGTACAGCAGAAACTGCCTAAACTCAGTAGCTTTCCAGCGATCCAGTTCAGAGAGTGATCGTGGCTTTCGTGCAAATTAAAAGTGTATGTACTTTGACATCCCTACAAGACTCTCTGAGATGGTATTTATTATATGGGAGCTTTGTCTGTTTTGTAGGTTGCCCTTGGTCCAAAAGTTGACATGCATATAATCTAGCATAAGCTTTCTTTCCCTTGCGGTTTAAGTGCGCGCTGCGTGATAAAAAGACAACAACGCGCACATATATATGACTTTTTGTAAACAGTTTTGTTGTTTAAATAGGATATTGCATTAATGTGCTTACATGCTTTATAAGCTGTAAAATAAAAGGTAAAGCCTATTTGTTGCGTTTATGACGCAGATCCAGGTCAACATCAACGCTTTTTTTGGCATCAACATGTCTGTTTCAAACAGCAATATTCTTCTTCCATTTTGCTTCTTTGGCAAATGTGTCTGTAGCCACGGGTTATATGTTATCGTCCCACAAAGTTAAGTATGTCTTGCAGTTAAACAAGTGGCTAACGTGCTTTTTTTCATTCCAAAAACGCGAGGCGCACCTGCCTTTATAATGACAAGGAAAAAAGAAAAGAAGAAGCGCGGTCCTCTTATGAAACGACTGAATCAGCTGGGTATTGATTGTGCAAAAGTGTTGCTGTCTATGTTGTTACAATTGTAATATTTAATAATATTGTGATATTCAGGATTTGTACATTAATCCAGCTCTGGATAACTTAAAACAGCGATTAGACCTTCAGAGCGGCATGCGTCCTGAAGTAAAGCGAAACGGCTATAAACTCCAGCAAGATAGAGTGATTATATGCAGAGCCATATACCTTTATCTTTAAATAAAGTATAACTATAGAAACTGTGTTCATCTTAACTGAAAGCTTCTGCGTGTTTGCTGGGCTTACGCATCGCGCACCTGTCAGTCAGTCAGCACGTAACCCCAAAGGATTTAACAGATAGCGCACAGCATACGGTTCCAGAAAAGTTTGCGCTGTTATAATCCACTTACCTTTTAATACGTTTTGGTGCGATTATAATCCGCTATTAAAAACAACAACAATGACTGAATGTTTGGAATGGGTAATGTAGCCGTGGCGGGATGCATTTTGTTCCCCGCCATGGAAGAATGAATGTAGCGGAAACCAAGCTCTTTAAAAGTTCTCTGTAGTTGTCTTGACAACACAAACTGCTGCTCTGGGATGAGCCGCGTGCAAAAGATGACCCTCTTAACGCAAAGGCGCATTCAATTGGCCCCTTATGCAGTCAAACTAAAAATATATAAAATAATAATTTTAATCGTTTAACTGATAGCATTAATCGGTCACAAACGCACCCTTTTGGTTAACGGTTAATCGATTATTTTGAGCATCCCTAATCTCCATGCCCCTTTGTTTTATGACTGATTATGCAGAAGCATCACAGATAAAGCAGTCTAGGGAGAAATGGAACACCCTTTCATTCATAGTAAAACCTTGTCTTCATGCGGAAACCTCCTCTGCAAAATCTTGGTGATATCTGTTTGGGTTGCGAGGTTTGCTGTTTCCACAGAAGACACAGATGACAAACATATCCCTTTTAAAAATTATTTTTCCAAAAATTTGTCCAAATTTGCTCCTGTGAGCTTTTAAATAATCGCAGTCGATCAACATGCTTCAATATTCCAAACTGGACATACTCTCCACCAACCACTTTTTTGACTTTACGTGTGTGTGTGAAGTCTTCGAAAATGGTTGGGCCTCCCACGCAGTCCTACCAGTGCTGCACTATACGGGACAAGTAACACCTTGCAGCTACCATTCAGTGGCCTCACAGAGGAATTCATGGTTTTACGCACCAGAGAAGCCCTACAGTACAGGGACTCTAGAGATGGCAAGGTGTCATCAGCCTGCATCGAGGTGAGGACAGGCAGGAAATGGAATGCAGGGAAAGCAGTGGAGGTGGCAGAGTCACGCCTGCAACAAAAGGCTCTGGTGGGCACTGTAGCGACAGGCAGAGCGGGCTTGGGCTATTTTCCAAAGACCTTAGTAAGCCAGGTCAAAGGCAAGGAAAGACACCACCTACTCCAGGGAGAGGTTCGAGCAAGTTTGGAGGAAGAGAGAGTCAGTAGGGTGGTAGGACTCCGGCAGCAGGGAGCATGGACTATGTGGAATACACTGCAACGTAGGATCACCTGGGCGAACATCTTGCAGGCGGATTTCCAACGCGTCCGTTTCCTAGTACAAGCTGTCTACGATGTACTGCCAAGCCCATCAAACCTCCACGTTTGGGGAAAGATTGAGACACCTTCCTGCCTTCTTTGCTCTGGAAGAGGCTCTCTAGAACATCTCCTCAGCAGTTGCCCCAAGGCTCTGGCTGATGGTCGCTATCGTTGGCGCCATGACCAGGTGCTTAAGGCAATTGCTGCGAGCTTAGCTTCAGCTATTAACACGAGCAAGAACCATCGTGCTCCAAGGAAGGCAGTCCACTTCATCAAAGCTGGAGAAAAACCCCGGGCCCTCCCACAATTAACAACAGGCCTCCTCCACAAAGCCTCGGACTGGCAACTGGAGGTCGACCTGGGAAAACAGCTGAGGTTTCCTCATCACATCGCTGCAACACGTCTCCGTCCAGACATTATAGCTATCTCAGAAGCTTCAAGACAGCTAATTATTCTGGAGCTTACAGTGCTGTGGGAAGAGCGTATTGAAGAAGCAAATGAGAGGAAGCGCGCTAAGTACCAGGCATTAGTGGAGGAGTGCAGGGAGAGAGGCTGGAGAACTTACTATGAGCCCATAGAAATTGGATGCAGAGGCTTTGCAGGGTGTTCACTTTGCAAAGTCCTCAGTCGTTTGGGCATTACAGGCGTGGCGAAGAAAAGGGCCATTCGATCCGCAAGCGAAGCCGCAGAGAAGGCCACAAGGTGGCTGTGGATTAAGAGGGCAGATCCGTGGACTGCTGTTGGGACACAAGTCGGGACTTGATCAACCCCGGCTGGATCACCTGGGTGAGAGTGTATGATGTTGAGAGACCCGAAACACTCAATGATCCCAGGATACATCACTGATGATGTGTCCCAAATGCATCCATGAGATGTTTCTTGCATAATTCATCAAAGTTCTCACACATTTAGGAAGTGAGGGGATGTGTTTATTTAAAATTTTAAGTAGGCTGTCGGCGGCATTTTGTGTCACACCACACTCTACAACCCACATATAAACAAATATTTCATATTTGTAAAATACTTCGGATACAAACATCTGTCTGATAGTTTGAAAATGTAAATATTAGACATAACTAATGAAATAAAATGAAAACTGCTAAACATAATTAGAAATACTGTGGTTTAATGGTGTTCACACTTAACATATATTAAGACATTGATCATATACAGTATGACATGTCATTATTATCTAGTGATGGGTTGTTCATGAACGATTTGATTCGGGAACTCTCGAGGAGTGATTCGTTCATCCGCGCGTGCGCACATTTGTACAGGTACCGTTAATTTCAAGTCTTCATCACATTGGCAGAAGCCAATCATATGCATTTAGAGCCGGAAAAAGAATTGATCCGCTCACCACTCGAGTCCTCTATCGGGTCTGAGTCACTCGTTCATCACGAGCCAATCATATGCGTTTAGAGCCGGAAAAAGAATTGAACCGTTCATCTCTCGAGTCCTCGGGTTTGAGTCATTCTCTCACGTGATGAACGAACGATCATGGCTCCTATCAGCCTAGACTGTGCATTGATTAAGATTATATGTGACTGTCAGTGTAACGTGAATGAACCCCTGACATTTGAAGACATGAAGAGGTGAACTGAGCAAAGAGACAACAATGCCTTCATAGACGAAAGAGCAGGTAAACATTGAATTATTAATTTCTCCTTCTTATATTCTATTTATGTCTTATTTGTCGTGCAATCAACCTTTTGGACTAGTTGTAGATGTGTTTGGAAGCAATTCGTAACATTTTAATAATATTTTGGCAAATTGAACAAAATGAACGAAACACTTGTTTGGCATGCTGTCCCGAGAGAGACCTAAGCTCCGCTAGACAAGGCCTCAATTTAGAGGGCTCTGCTCTCCATTGTGAAGCTTCATGTGAGTGCTGAGGCTTCTTTTATGTTTAAAGCCCTTTCCACACTCACTGCATGTAAAATGATCCTCTCCTGAGTGAGTCTTCATGTGTTGCTTAATGGAATCGGAGCGTGTGAGAGTCTTTCCACACTGAACACATGCAAATGGCTTCTCTCCGGTGTGAGTTCTCATGTGGTGATTGAGTGTGCTTTTATATGGAAAACCTTTACCACACTCTGTGCATCTGTAAGGTTTCTCTCCAGTGTGAATCCTCATGTGGATGTGAAGGCTTTGTTTTCGAGAGAAACATTTCCCACACTGTGTGCAAGTACAAATTCTCTCTCCAGTGTGTGTTCTCGTGTGAGCTTTAAGGTTGCTATTATGCTTATAACTCTTTCCACACTGAAGACAAGAGTAAGGCTTCTCCCCAGTGTGAATTCTCATGTGCGCTGCCAAGTTTCCTGTATTATAGAAGCTTTTTCCACACTGTTGGCATGTGTACGGCCTTTCTCCAGTGTGAATTCTCATGTGCTGTGTAAAATTTTCTGAAGTATAGAAGCTTTTTCCACACTGTTGGCATGTGTACGGCCTCTCTCCAGTGTGAGTTCTCATGTGGACTGTAAGGGTGCCATTTTGCTTAAAACTCTTTCCACACTGAGAGCAAGAGTAAGGCTTCTCCCCAGTATGAATTCTCATGTGCGCTGCAAAGTTTCCTACATGATAAAAGGTTTGTCCACACTGTTGGCATGTGTACGGCCTCTCTCCAGTGTGAATTCTCGTGTGGGTTTTAAAGCTTTGTTTTTTACCAAAACTCTTTCCACACTGTTCGCAGGTATAAGGTTTCTCTCTAGTGTGAACTCTCATGTGAACATCAAGGTTTGGCTTTTGACTGAAACTCTTTCCACACTGTTTACAGCTGAAATTACATCTAGAATTGGATTTCCGAGGTCTTCCGTGTGAAGTCAGTGTGGGTTTTTCATTAGTCGGTATGTCTTGCTGTTTCTCTTCCATTTCACTCCATTGATGGGTCTCTTCTTTCAGCACCATCAGGTCTTAAAAGAAAAAAAAGAAGTTAACTTAGTATGAAGACACAAAGCGACAAGCATGAAGTGGATGTTTCATCCAAAAATTATAATGACCATACCATTTACTCTGTCATGTGGTTTAAACATTTTTTTTTCTTGTGGAACACAGTAAGCCAGTAGCGTTTTTTTTTTTTTTTTCACAAGATCTTTTGTGTTCAACAGAATCGAAAACCTCATAAAGGTTTAAAACCACACAAGGGAGAGTAAATGGCAGGGTTCAACGCTAAGGATTTTTTAGCCAGTGGTTCTGATTTTTACTTGCCCGGCCAAAATTTTCACTGGCCCCACCTAAAAAAAAAAGTTAATAGCTATTTGACTGTGTGTGTGTGTGTGTGTGTGTGTGCGTGCGTGCGTGTGTGTGTGCACGTGTGTGTGTGTGAAAGGCTTAACGAGGTTAATTAGGTTAACTAGACAGGCTATGGTAATTAGGCAAGTTATTGTATAACAATGGTTTGTTCTGTAGACAGTCTGAAAAACAATTAGCTTAAGGGGCTAATAAATTTGACCTTAAAATGGTTCATAAAAAATTTAAAACTGCTTTCATTCTAGCCAAAATAAAACAAATAAGACTTTATTCAGAGGAAAAAATATTATCAGACATACTATCAACATTTCCTTGCTCTGTTAAACAAAACTTAGGAAATATTTTAAAAAGAAAAAAAACAACAAAGTGGGGCTAATAACTCTGACTTCAAGTGTATATATATTTACAGTAATTTTTGAAATGTTTTTAAGGAAAATTATTCAGTTAATCAAGGCTATATTTATTAAATGTAAAAAAAATAAATAAATTGTTAAATATTCATCAACATTTTAAATAACTGCTTTCTTATTGTATGTAGTTTCAAATAAAACTAATACTCCAGACATTATTGCTTTTATTACTATTACCATTAATAAATATAATAATAATTAATATTAGTGATTTCTGAAGGATAATGTGACTGGAGTAATGAAGCTGAAATTTCATCTTTAAAATCACTGGAATAAATGAATCAATTAAATGATAAACTACTTTTGAACAGTTATTTTATGCAACATTTCACAATTTGTATTTATGATGAAATATTTGCAGCCTTGGTGAGCAGAAGAAGCTTATTTTAACATATATAACAATCATACTTACCCCATACTTTTGACTAGTTGTGTATAGAATATTTTATAAGCGAAAATGTGCACTTTAATTTTAACAACCCACAGACATCGTCACCAAATACAAATTAGAGAGGTCAGACTTTCTTATACAGAGCCTTATTTCAATTGTCAGGTTTTGTAAAAATCTATCTATTGAATTAATCAATCTATTAAAGAAACGTTGGCTAGAATTCTGCATTTTAGGCTTACATTATAGAGAGACATAGCAGATGAACCGAGATTTCATCAGATCGCGAAGATCAATGTTTCGAGCTGTCAGAGTGGAAATGAACAAAACAACTGGCCTAACACAACATATTATATGATTAAAATATGGAAAAATTATCAGAAATTAACTTCGGTCAATTTTCCTAACGGATAAACCGAGATCAGGCTGGATAAACAGCTCTCGGTAATATTTCAGCATGCTTTCACTTTCGCATTTACCGGTAAGAATGACATCACGCCCTGCTTATCATTCTCTCTTCATATAGCCGTATATATGGCTATTACACAATCAAAATACACTGTGATATAGCCTGGGTCGTTAGTTCGTTGCATTGTTTTGTTTTCTCACTACAATCGATCCGCTCAATAGGGCAGAGACCGTCTCATTCAGGCGATCTCGGACTGATTGATTTGGCGTGGGCGCGGATGCGAGCGCTGAGCGCAACTGCTAGATATATGCCAAACAAACCGCGCTAACGGGGGAAACGAGACAGATTCCGAAACAAACGTCTATGTGTGAAAGCACCGTAAGATTGTATTTGCACACAATTGACTGACAGTCGCAGCACGCAGCTCTGGCTCGATCTGGCAGGCAAAAAGGCAGCACTGGCCCAAATGGGCCAGTAACATTCTGTACACTGGCCCGAGTGTCTTGCACGCTGCCATCGGGCAGTCCTTATTGTCGAGCCCTGAATGGTGAGGCTATTTTCATTTCTGTGTCAACTATCCCTATAAAAGGTTCCTATTATGAACCTTTTTTGTTTAAAAAAAGATGTAAAATAAGTCTTTGGTGGTTCATTCTGCTGTGGCGACCCTTAATAAATAAAGGGACTAAGCCCAAGGAAAATGAATGAATGTACTTGTGCAAATGCTTAATGCCACGTTTGCTGTAAACTGGAGAGATGAGGATATGGCAAAATGACATACTTTACTGCTTGTTTTCATTCATTTCAAGAGTTCACACTTAGCTGATGACTGATTATAAAGCTTGTTTGGCATGCTGTCTCGAGAGAGAGCCCTAAGCTCAAAAGATCCTCTTTTTAATGTCTGGGTGAAAAACAAAAATCTTTTCCCCTTTGAACACAATATATTTTCTTTTGAGAAACTTTTACAATATTTTGGAGCAGTAAACATGTCAGGCTACATCATTCAAATGTATCATTGACTTCTGCTGTCTTTATTTGTTCAAAAACCATTTAAAACGGCATCTTTGGATATCTTATTTGCTGGAGATACTGTTGTCCTAAAAAACTTAAAACATAATAAAAAAATAAATCAATAAATAAAACTTACATATACCGTAAAAACGATATAACAGAACATTTTGGCAGTTTCAAAACCTTGACTTTTCCAAACTGCGGTATACCTTGAAATTGGTTATCGTCCCATTTTGACATAATTTAAACCTGGGTTGCTGGGTCAGTTGGCGTTTGTGTGGAGTTTGCATGTTCTCCCTGCATTTGCGTGGGTTTCTTCTGGGCGCTCCGGTTTCCCCCACAGTCCAAAGACATGAGGTAAAGATGAATTGGGTAGGCTAAATTGTCTATAGTGTATTAGTGTGAATGAGTGTTCGCGGTTCATTCCGCTGTGGCGACCTCAGATTAATAAAGGGACTAAAGAAAATGAATGAATAAACCAGGGTTACTGCAGGTTTCACCAAGTTAAATGTAAAGCTTTAAGACCATTATGAATGAAATTTTAGACTCATAAAGGGCTAAAGGTTAAGGAATTTTTCAAATGGCCCAGATGGAAAAGATTTGTATTTGCCCTATCAAAACAAATTATAATTGAATATATTTATCAATACAATAATGAATGAATAATAAAAAATACAGTTCTTTAGATATTTCTTAGCAAAAGATTTTAAATTTTGTGTAAAAACAAGCAAGCTTTACTTGTATCTATACACTGTTTTTCAACAAACTTTCTTTAAAAAATAAATAAATAACAAAAACAATGAACAAAAGTTTTAAAACTACAATAAACTAAATTTATGCACAAGAATCTGTCCAGGTCATGTCCTCAGCAGTAAATACATTGAGCACGTTTAAACAAATGTTATTGTAAGGAAAATAATTAAACCATTATGATAAATAGAGTAAAAATTACCTTTTTGAATAAAAAGTTGAAAGTGTTATTGAGATAAATTGTTGGTGATTGTGTGGGTTTTGGCCAGATTATGAAGCAAAACATGAACAAAGGAAAATGAAGATTTGTTTAAAAAAGATTTAGGACCTACAACACAATATTTCAATAAATTTAAGACTTTTTAAGGCCAAAACTTGATTTTGGAATTTAAGACATTTTATGACCCAGCGGATACCCTGTTTAAACACAATAGCCCTGGTAATTAGTTATGATAATAATGATGTAATTCTAACTCAGATACTATCTGTGAGAACTAGTAACAACTACTAGAAACAAGTTTAAACCCATAAAGAAGTTGATGAAAAAAGTTAATTTGGATCAATGTGACATTTGCAAATGGAAAGTACTAAGCCAACACCATCACTGTAAAGGCAGATATCTTTTATGAGAATACTGTAGGTCAAATATCCTCAGCTCAGTTAAACTTTTATTTATTTATTGTTTTTGTTTGTTTATATAGCGCCAGTGCTCAAAGACGCTTTACAAACAGTACAAGAACAAGAAAAGCAATAACCTTAAGAAGGTAGAGAAAATGGAAGATTAATAATACATAAAGTAATGACAAAATAAATGAGAACAAGTAACAAGAGAGAAACTGATTCCTGTCTTTCAATGAGTGCTTATGTGCATTTAGGAAAACTAGGCAGCACACTCAGGGCAGCAAGATGGATTAATTTAGTATTCTTATTATAAAATTATTTCAGAATGAGGATCAGATGACTGAGTTGGTCTTTGAGAATGAAAACCAACCTGTTTGTTCCTGCAGATCTTCCTGTTTGACTGTGAATGTGTCTTCAATCTTCACATCTTCACTCTCCTCTTTAATAAACGCCATCTTTATAACAGTGTGGAGATCAGTCGCTTCAGCAGGAGTTTTTCTCTGCGTTTGGACACTTTATCCTGTATAAAATTAACAAAACAATAAAACTTTTTAAAATAAATAAAACAATGAACAGAAACAAAATAACTTCTCTTCAACACTTGCTTCAACAGTTTCTATGAGTTTATATGAAAGTAATTAAAAAAAAATAAATCAGGTAAGTCCGAGCAAGAAACAATAGCCACAAATGAGCTGATTAAAACTAGTACTCTATCTCTTATTTATAGTGATGTATACTTAGAATGGAATGACATTATGCTATTTAATAAATTAAACCTTCATTAAAACACACACTTTTCTGCTACTTTTATTCAAACAATAGCCCCCAGTGAAATAGTACTATGTTGTATAAAGGGTTAAATAATATTGTCAACAGCAGGAACTTAATTTATCATCGGGTGAAAAACCAAAAACTTTAATGAATCGTTTTCTTCTTCTTTTGCTTTTATTTGGCAGATCGCATCAGTTCTTGTGCATTACCGCCACCTTCCTGTAACCTGATTCAGAGACTACTCTGTTCCCATTATCCCTTCCCCTAACCTAGTGAGAGACTTCGCATCCGCCAGCTCTGCGTCTCCAGCTCTTCTGACTTCTGCTCACTCCTCCCACTATGTCAGGTTCAGAAAATAACTCCTTCCATCCCTGCCTTAAACTTAATTTATAATTTTACATTAAAATAATTCTAATAATCATATCTTATTAACCAGTCCTGTGTCTTTCAAAAATCTAAACAATGCAGTGCACTTATGCCTTCCTACCTCAGGATTTAATTAAAAATTCAATGTAAACTCATAATTTCCTTCCTTCTTTTCTTCATTAGACCGCTCACAATGAATAATCACATGTTCAACAGATTCATTTTTCCCCACACTCATATAGACCTGTTCTGTGCTGTGCCATTAACTTGATTGTACTGTTAAGTCCAGTATGCCCAATTCTTAGTCTGGATAAAATAGTATCCTCTATCCTTTCTCCACTCGAGTGCCTCCCTTTACCCACTTTTGGTTGAATATTGTACATTTGCCTTCCATTCTTTCCTGCTTCCCATTGGTGCTGCCATTTCCCCATTATTTGTTTCTTTATTATTGCTTTAACTTCAATTCTACTGTAATTCACTTCCAATCCCCTATATTCTCTTCCATCGTAGCTTGCTTTGCCATTTTATCTGCTGCTTCATTTTCTTTTAATCCCACATGAGCCGGCACCCACATAAACACATAGAGGTAAAGTTGGTTTTATACTCGCAAATTCAGACTTTACCCTTAATAATACTCTTAATAATATAATTTCATAAAAGTATTATTTGCCAACTCTAAACAGCGAAATCACTATCAAATGACAACATTGTTCACAGTCAAATAAACAGTGTTAATGTTTTCAAGTCATAGTTGTATGCTAATTCCCATCAAATATTCAAAGTAACATGGTAAACAACACAGAGATTTCTAAATGAACGAATGTGCAAATATAAAACCAACTTTACCTCAATCATGAACACAACCTTTACTTTTTCTCCTAATTTATTCAACTCTTGTAAAATTTCAATAACCAAATCTTGCCTACAGTCTGAGTGTTTTGCTTCAATGTTTAAAAGAGCAGAACTACAATCTGAGCAAACTAAAACTTCCTTAATTCCCGCATCTTTCACCCATTGTAAAATGTTTCCTCTGTGTATACTGATAATTTGTTTGAAATCCTTAATTTATTTTTCTATTTGGAATTACACATGCTATTCCTAGCTGGTCATTATCTGGATTTTTTGATGCATCTGAAAAAACGTAGTCCACAATCAATCGCTTTATATCTGTGTAGAAGTTTTAAAACAAACCTTTCTCCAGCTGAAACACAGCGCAGGAGAGGCGCGGCCTTATGACGTCACACGACACGCCAAAAGAAAAGTCTTTTTTTTTTTTTAGCTTTTTTTGCCACTTACTGTTGCAGTCATGACTTATTGATACATTTCTCCATCGTTTTCCACTTTCTCTCTCTCTCTCTCTCTCTCTCTCTCACACACACACACACACACACAGACACACTCACAGATATTCAGTATTTGAAGTTGTTCAAATAATCTGCACATTTTTAAGACAATTTTGAAAAACGTTTTTAGGGTCATTATCACTATAAAGTGCATTTGGGACATCAAAAAAAATGTAGATTTTTGATTTACCTACACAGTTATTGTATTCATTAAAATTTAGGCTGTAAGAAATGAATGTTGGTCAAGCTCTTTCCCTTTTTACATATAACACGCAAACAGAAAAACAGCAAGCATCCCTCAAATTGTGTCAACCCTGTCATGGACAAATTCAAAGTAGTATAAGTGTATTTCCATTGCAGTGTGATTATAAAATGTGTCTTTTCAGAAAGGTCATGTGTCCCTTTACCAACCCAATTATAGATTCTAGAAAAAAAGTATTTTTAGAATAATTAAATAATGGACAAAACATTGATTTCCAAATAAATTATGTAATAATTCTTTTCAAAATAAAACCCAAGATCTAAAATATTTTGTCAAACTTTCCAACAATATTAACTTGTTGGTTTATTAAGAAATCACACAAGATATTTTGCTGAGGTTATAAATAATTGATTTTTTTAACATGACTGGAAAACAAGATGATAGGGTTGACATTGACATGACAGGGTGGACAAAGGCTTTATTTGGTGAACTAAATATGGAGGAACATTTGAAAAACAACAGGTACAACAATAAATATTAAAGGGTTCGTATAAAAGGGTTGTAAATGTTTTCAATAATTTAACTTTTTTCAGTAATACTGCAAACCACTGAGCCACCATGCCGCCTCTTCTGTTATCAATTAAGTTTTAGCAATATACAGATAAATGAAAAATAAACAATTTCGTCCTTCAAATGAAACTAAATTTGCTAATGAATGTAAATCTTTACATTGTTCATTGTACTGGAGGAGTAAAGGGAATGTTGGAAGCAAGTCAAGTTAAACACCTTAATAATACTGTTTTATTTTTCAGAATAAGGTAAACTTCATTTCTACTGTAATTAGATTACAGATCTTCACATAAATCTACAAATACTCAGGGCTGTAGTTTTATTTTAATCAGTCAATGAGCTTCATTATATGGACTTTAAAAGGATATCCTTTGTAAATACTGAGACAGATATTGCCAAAAGGTTTGTATTGTCCATTTATGCATCTACTGGTGTAGTGTGTGTGTGTATATGTGTTGTAAGTAACATATAACATTCCCTAATTAGTAATAATAAAATAGTAAATAAATAAAGTGTCAATAACAATGCATATGTCCGCCCTGTCAAGGAAGGATTTGTGACAGGGTGGACAATGACATGAAGACATTTTTGGCTATGGATATCATTTATTGAACACATGCTGTACCTGCAGCTGGTAAAGTGTTTCCCTATTTAAGCTCTTTGCACACAGTTTAACAGCTGTATTTTAATCTCTAAATTAAAAGAAAAAAATGAATATTTTATTCTGACAGGGTGGACATGTTAAGCTTGACATAATTCATTTTCAAACTCAATATGAGGAAAAATAGCAAACATTAGTGAAGATATTTACTGTGGGCACATCAGATGTTTAAACCTCTGAAGAAAAGCAAAATGGGCATGGGCATGCCAATGAGTACATCAGAGGGGTCTTAAAGGGGCATTTACCACATTATGACAGTGTAGACAGCAAATTCAAGGACACATGCAAAACGATTAATAATATTATGAAAACAAAATAAAAGTGATTAAAATGACTTTTTTTGTGAAATAACTTGTTAAAGACAATAAAAATATTTACAAATCTTTTAAATTTGATCTAATTTATCTACTTTGTAGACTCACTGAAGTTGGCTCAGCAGTGTGTGGGACATGGCAAAACCACATCCATTCAATGACAGAATATGGCAAAAATTGACAAAAACATTTTAAAACACTCATAATTCTACATGCATGTGTGTAAAAGTTTAACAATTATATCAAAACATCAGAGTTTCATCATTGTGCATTATGCCCATAAAAACCTTACTATTTTGATAAATGTGGTTTAATGAAGTGTAAAATGATAGTATAAAATTATTTTCTTCAATAAATACATTTTAAAAAAATGTGTATGTATGGCCCCTGACTTTATTCACAACACTCAGTGTGGCCCTTACTAAGTTTGGATTTGACACCCCTGGTTTAGTGGATTTAGTCAGAACTGAGTTGTGGGCAGCTCATATGCAAGCTATTGTTTTCAGTCATTCTTCTCACACTTCATACAGTTAACTCACTCTGTATACAGAAAGTACATTCCCTTTAATTTTGCACTTAAATATTGCTGGTTATTTTTGATGATTGAGTTTTTTTGTAGATTAAGATTTGATACTTTTTTTGGTGCAACCAAATGTTTGCAGCTGTTTCAACTGTCAAATAGGCTCGGAACTGATCAAATGTTTTAATGGTTAATTTTTCATACATGTACACGCAGTACAATTATTTGACAAGTACATAAAGTAAAACAATCACTTTAATAGTTCACTGAATGTTACCCTTAAATAGTGAAAGTTTTCTTGATTTTTACCAACAACTGTTTACATTTAATTGTACAAGTTGCATCTACCCTGAAATAAACGTCTGAACGATTAAAATGTGTTCCTATAGAGATAGTTTACTAAAAAAAGAAAAATTACTCGCTATTTACTCACTCCTCAAGTGTTTACAAACCTCTGTGTATTTATTTCTTCTGTTGAACACAAAAGAAGATAGTTTGAAGAAAGCTAGAAACCTATAACCATCGACTCCCATGAAAAAAAAACATAAGAAATAAACAACAGAACAAGTAAAGAGTGAGGAAATTGTCAATTTTCATTTTTTTTTTGTCCTTTTGAGTTTGTGTTTCTATACAGCTGGGTGTTGCATTATTGTCAACCTTTCACACAGGCCATAAGTGAAACATTTGAACAATTTTGCAACATTGTTTTATTGAAATGGTTTTAATGTGTTTGTTGCACCACATTGTAATGTTTAGTTAAGTACTCATGCATTAAACAACACAACCTCCATATATTGTGTCAAATGTTTTTGTGGAGAATTCAAGATGGAGTGAGTAGGCTACTACACTGAAGAAAAAAAAATATTTATTGGATTTACAAAAAGTGGTTGCAAACAAATTGTGTGGGCTGAATTTAAACAAACTAATTAACTAATTAAGTTAAACATGACTAAATTTTATTTGTTTGTTTATATTCAGCCCTTATAAATTGTTTGCATTTTTGCTTTGCATTTTTTTATGGGCCAATAAATAATTTGCACATAAAAGTCTGCTTTAATTTAAAAGAAAATTCAGAACTTCTAAAATCAATTTCACTTAAAGCTCTGTAGTGGTGCAAAAAGCCTGACAGCCAGTGGACCATGTTAAAATTATTAAAGGTTCATTTAGCATGTATAGAAAAAACATGAGGAATACTGTTCTAGCATTTGTTTGAAGCAAAAATGTACTACTTAAGTTGAATATTTAATAAAGAAAATACCATAAAAAACTCAGTTTTAATAAAAAAAAATTTATTTCAGGTATAACCAACACAATCTAACAGCAATTTGTAACTTTTTGATTTAGTGGCTAATTTATATTAATTTTTATGATCTAATTCGTACAATTTAGTACGATTTGCTCATCCCCCAATGACGGTTGGGTTTAGGGGTGGGGTTAGTTGCCACACCTCCTTTTTAAAATCGTACAATTTTGTACGAATTAGCCACTAAACTGGCAAAATGTAAAATACTTACATTTTCTCGTGAGATCAGGCTGGGTATAACACGACATACAGACAACATATCAGTTTACCTGTAAAACCCTTTAGTTTATATTTTAAATATACCTCCCCTTTATACTCTTTTTAAGGTGAAACAAATGAAAATTCTATTACTTAAAACTTAATAGTTTAAACAAAATTATTTTACTTTTAAATAACAAGACTATTTCTTCATAAACTCGCTTCCTCTGTTTCATTTGCATTTAGGTCAGGTCTGAAAGTAATGATGTAACCACAAAAGTTTTGAAATCATGCTAAAAAGTACATTACTGTAGTTGAGAAAGATGTTTATACATTTAAAAAATAGTCATAAAAATTTATTTATTTTTGTATAAAGTGCATCTTGATGCATTTTTATTCTTATCTCAAAAGCCTTCTTTTGCACACGAGGATGGGATGGTCTGGAACAAATTATTCATTCTTTCAGAAAACACAAAGCAACATCACTGTGACTGTGTGTCATCACAAACAAAGAACTATATTAGAGGTTATTCACTTTAGCTTGAGCACTGTGTCGGACAGACAAGGGATCCTGAACAGAGCCAATATGGACATTAGTATTTTTTAATATCTATAAACAAATGTTTTGAATAACACATCTTTGCATATAAGACTACTTGTTAGTGGTAGATAGCTAACACATGATCATTTTTAGCCTATCAAAAACATTTTTCAGAATTTATTTAACATATAACATGTTTAATTGCTACATGTATGGTGGTTTAGCCTGCTTTATCATAGCAATCTATGTGTGTGTGTGTCTGTCGACCTGCTCTCTGAAACATCTAGAATTCTCTATATTCATTATTAAATCATGAATTTTAATATTGCATTACACTATCCTTAAACACAACAGTCAACAGTAGTTTAAGTCATAGTGTATATGTTTTTGACGTTTTCCCCTTGTCAGTTAAAAAGTCCAATAACTGAGGAGATTGCATATAATAATTTGAGAGATTTAAAGGAGGGAAAGCTGTCCCGGGGGAGAGCCCTAAGCTCATAAGATCCTCGAGCCCTGGGCTCCCTTCCGTAAGCATGGCATGAGGGGAGTTTGAGCTCAGGTAAATCTTGATTAACTCCCCCGACTTGTTTCTGTTCTACTGACAGATATAGAGATGGCTAAAGAGAGCTATATGGCTTACTAAGAGCTCGACTAAGGTGCCAATGTAGAATGTTCAGTTTAATTAGGTTGGACTGTGGGAGGAACCTGGGGAAAACCTACGCGAGCACAGAGTTAACGAGCAAACTCCACACAAAATGTCCACCGGTTCAGCAAACTTTACCCTGTAACATTCTTGCTTTGAGACAACGTTGCTAACGACGGGGTCACCATGTGGCCCAATCTAGAAGGAGGGGGAGTAGGGGTGGGAGGGGAATTTCTCAAGACAAAGATAACCGAGGTAAGAAACTCTGGTTATTTATAGTGAGTTAGGAATCATCTGATTGGTGAATCATCTTAGCTAATGCAGGACCAGTTGTGGACAATCATAAGCATGTGATCCTCTCGAAAGTAATTTATAAACAAACCTTACATCAATGAACAGCCAAACTACATGAAAAAGCTGCCGTTTTGAATATACCCATTTTGTGTTGACAAGGACTCAATTTCGAGGACTCTGCTCTCCATTGTGAAGCTTCATGTGAGTGTTGAGGCTTCTTTTATGTTTAAAGTCTTTTCCACACTCAATGCACCTAAAATGATCCTCTCCTGAGTGAGTCTTCATGTGTTTCTTAATGGAGTCTTTGCGTGTGAGACTCTTTCCACACTGATCACATGTGAACACTATGGTTCCAGTGTGACCATTCATGTTATTCTTGAGGCTAGATTTGGTTGTGAAGCTCTTCCCACACTGAACACATGCAAACGGCTTCTCTCCGGTGTGAGTTCTCATGTGGTAATCAAGTGCGTTTTTACATATGAAACTTTTACCACACTCTGTGCATGTATAAGGTTTCTCTCCAGTGTGAATCCTCATGTGGATCTCAAGGTCTTGTTTTTGAGCAAAACTTTTCCCACACTATGTGCAAGTAAAAATTCTCTCTTCAGTGTGAGTTCTCATGTGGACTTCAAGGGTGCCATTTCGCTTAAAACTCTTTCCACACTGAGGGCAAGAGTAAGGCTTTTCCCCAGTGTGAATTCTCATGTGCGCTGCAAAGTTTCCTGCATGATAGAAGGTTTGTCCACACTGTTGGCATGTGTATGGCCTCTCTCCAGTATGAATTCTTCTGTGCACTGCAAAGTTTCCTGCATGATAGAAGGTTTGTCCACAGTGTTGGCATGTGTACGGCCTCTCTCCAGTGTGAATTCTCATGTGGGTTTTAAAGCCTTGTATATAACCAAAACTCTTTCCACAGTGTTCGCAGGTGTAAGGTTTCTCCATAGTGTGAACTTTCATGTGAACGTCAAGGTTCTGCTTTTGGCTGAAACTCTTTCGACACTGTTTACAGCTGAAAGGCTTCTCCCCTGTGTGAATTCTCATGTGCACCACAAGGCTTCCTGCATGAAAGAAGCTTTTTCCACACTGTTGGCATGTGTACGGCCTCTCTCCAGTGTGAACTCTCATGTGGGTTCTAAAGCCTTATATATAACCAAAACTCTTTCCACAGTGTTCACAGGTGTAAGGTTTCTCACCTGTGTGTCACTCTCATGTGAACATCAAGGTTTGACTTTTGACTGAAACTTTTCCCACACTGTTTACAGCTGAAATGACATCCAGATTTGGGTTTCCGAGGTCTTCCACGTGAAGTCTTTTTAGTCAGTGTGGGTTTTTCATTAGTCATTAGTTCTTGGGGTTTCTCTAACTGCTGTTTCTCCTCCATTTGATCAGTCTCTTCTTTCAGCACCACCAAGTCTAAAAAAAAAGTGAACTTTAGTATGAAGGCCCAAAGGAACGAGCATGAAATGGATGTTTCACCCACAAATAAAAAATGACCTTACCATTTACTCTGTGTTATGCAGTTTTGAACTTTTCCTTTTTTCTGGAACACAAAGTAAGCCAATCTCTGCGTTTTCATCTTCTTTTGAGTTCAACAGGATCAAGAAACTCATAAAGGTTTAAAACCCACACGAGGGAGAGTAAATGGTGAGGCTATTTTCATTTCTGCATCAACCATCCCGTTTAAAGGGTTCTTATTATGAACCTTTTTACAAGATGTTAAAGGTTTTGGCTCAAAATAAGATCAAATACCTTGCAGAATATTTCTCTATAGCTCTTTTTGTGCCAGTGGCTTTAAATGCAAACGATCAAATGAACACGCTCTAGATTAACCGTGTTCATTCATGCGTAACTTCCACTCCATATAAACATTTTTAACTTGCTTGAAAGACACGATTGAGACAAATCCTGCATGTTGACAGCAAGTGCGTGTAATTGACGCTAATATTTTTGAGTTAGCATTATTGTACATAACTTATTCAAATGTTCTCAGTACTGGGTTGCAGCTGGAAGGGCATGCGCTGTTTAAAGCATATGCTGGATAAGTTGGTGGTTCATTCCGATGCGGCGACCCCTGATAAATAAAGGGACTGAGCCGAAAGAAAATGAATGAATGAATTTACGCAAACGCTTAATGCAACGTTTGCTTTACCTGCAGTGATGAGGAGATGGCGAGATGACATACTTTGTTACTTGTTTTCATTAATTTGTATTTTTGTCATTGTTTTATTGCCTTTGTGCATGTTCTGAGGCTTAGCTGAAGACCTACATGATGACATTTTATATACCTGACAAAATGTAGAAATGCTATCTAAAAAGGTTTCCTGCTGTTTGTCCAATCAGGGAGAGTGGCAACGTAAAAATACAAATAATAATGTTAACCCGGGGTTCGCAAATGTGAAACTTCTGTTAATAAACACCCAGGATTATATTTTAACCCCAGGTATAGCATGAGCAGTGTGGAACATGATTACAGATAACCCAGGATTCTGTTTATCCATTGTTAGAATGACCCAGGGTTAACAATTTAAAGTGTGAAAAGCCCTAAAACTACTCAGCATCAGCTCTCTGGATAACCAGAGTACAAAGAGACAATTGTCAATCATGTCATAGCAGTGATCAGGGCCCCATTTTAGAAAGGAGGTTAATTGAAAACTCAGAGTATTTTAACCCTGAAATAAGAAAAACCTCTGGGTTTTCCGTTTCAAAATGGCAGGTTTGTCAAACTGGAGAAATCATGGTAAGTCAAGCCTTGTTTCTGAAAGAGAGGTAGTGTTTTGGTCATTCTAAAACACCTTAACCTTTTTAGTATTAATGTATATTATTAATGACCTCCAGAGTGTCAAGAGCGTCTGTTCTCAGCGTCTCATGGCTTCAAACACCCCCACGTGTTCATTGTGTGTCAGCATTGTCTTCAAGGCGCGAGTACATTTATTAAATAAAGGAAAGATTGACGCAGCTTCTTCTACTGCAGTAAATTCCGTTTTTACTGTTGATATTTGGTGCCAGTTAATTAGGAAGTGGTGATTTTGTTCTCTTTGATTCGTAGCATGGAAACGCTGATTTATTTGCATATATTTTATGTGATATTCCAGTTTTGCACATAAATTTAATTAATATTTTTGGATGGAAACACAGCTATTGCCTATTGCCTATTACAGTCACACAAAGAACAAATGTAAGTCACGTACGAGAATGGCTTGTCCTTTTAAAATAAATGTTTTGCTTAAATTCACTGTCCTTTGACATGTACTGTTACTGGATTAATAGGATTATTATTCGTTCTAAAACATTTTTTTAGTTCTGCTTATATTCTAAATGTCATATCAACCTCTACCACTTGATCAATAATAGAGGCAGACAAGTGCACTTTTAAATCTATTAAAACTGATCAACGTGTTTAAAAGTGGGAACATGGGTAAAAATTTAATGATCACACATTACATTACTCATTTTATTATACTTAAATATTTAAATACTTTAAATGTATAATTACGCATTAACTTCAGCAGCTATGTTTTCCCACGCTAACTGTTTTTGTTTCCTGATGCAGTAATGTTACTTTTTAAATATATGGTCATATTTGCTATAATTTTGCATGAGCACATCAAGTTCAGCAGGAGAAAGAAATGCTGATCTCTTTTTTCAGATGTTGATATGGTCACTTGTAATATCTGCGCTCCATTGATAATGCCTTTTTTATATTCATGGTGTGCGCGCTTAACTCTGAGTTGGTCTAGGCAAAGTTGATTGACCCAACTCATATTAACTATTTTGAAACAGAAAACTCTTGAGTTTTTAGTTTCTCTGTAAATCAACTCAGAGTTCAAGTTTAAACTCCGAGTTGGTTGAACCTCCTTACTGAAACAGGCCCCTGATCTCATATGCTATTGTTCTCTTTTGGGAACTCTACGCTGCGTCTCTTTAGGAGACACAATGGGATACCATCCCTCTTTTATAACCTTCTGAAGCACAGGTGTAATCAATCCAATGTAATTGGCAGGATGCAATGTGCGTGTGGCGTCAGACCGAAGGTATAAAAGCTCCACACTCACAGTGAACTTCAGCTTTTTCTCTCTTCACTCTGCGAATGAGTTCGTTGATTTTGAAGCACTCACAGCACTGATAAGGCACTACAAAAACCATTTAAACTGAATCAAAGCACACACTTTCATTTTCTATTTAAAAATTAGCAAAATGGAAAAGACATTTAGATCATGTGTACCGCCATGTCCTCGTTTCCTCACAGAACAGGACACGCATGATTTGTGTGTGCAGTGCCTCGGTCAGGAGCACGCACAGTCAGCCCTTGAGGGGGGTGGCTGTGTGCATTGCGATTCACTTCCTGGTCGAGTGCTGCGAAGTCGCCGCGCTCTGTTTGATAAAGAGCCGGCGGCAGGTGTGCCTTGCGGCACTGGTCCCGCCCGTGCTGAGGCCGAGCGGCGATTAATGTCGTGGGGATCGCAGCTCGATCTGGCAGAGGGGATGGAGACAAGCTCGAGGGCTTCTTCTCCTCCTTCTACTGTGAGATCGAGGTCCAGTCAGCGCGAGCTGGAAGCCCGTTCATCGGCTTCTTCCTCTCGCGCTGATGGGCGGCTGCTCTGCCTCCCGGCTTCTGAGGGAGTCGAGAGTATGGGGGGCCTTCGGGGCCAAAATGACGTTCCCCCATTATGCCCCGAATATGATGAGCTGGCAGAGGTCCTGGCCAATGTAACAGCTAAATATAATATTAACTGGGAAGTAGAGAGGCAGGAAGTGCGCAAAAAAGCTGGTTTGTGTGATGAACGCATCCTGCCATCACGAGACAGGCCTCTGAGGGGAGGTCTTCCATTTAACAAAGATCTCCAAAAAGAGATCATTTACACTTGGAAAAATCCATACACTGCCCGTGTTATAAGCCAGCAGGGATCAATATATTCAGCCGTTGCTGGTCTGAATGAGCACGGATGCCGCACAATGCCGAAAATGGAGGAGCATTTGACGCGCCATTTGCTACCTCAGGCATCGTCAGCGAAGACCCCCGCCTTGCCGTCAAAACCAGTAAAATTAACATCGATGTTAGTCGGCAAGGCATATGCGGCAGCAGGCCAGTCTATTGGGTGTCTGCACACAATGTCACTTTTGCAGGCATACCAGGCGGACCTGCTGAAGGAAGCCCTTGATAATGATGGGGCGGGGCCCGATACAGTAAGAGAAGTACTTTGGGCCTCGGACCTGTCTCTCCGTGCCACCAAAGAAATAGCTAGATCTTTAGGCCGCACTATGGCGGCCATGGTGGTAACAGAGAGACATTTATGGCTGAATCAAGCGGACATCAAGGAGGAAGATAAACAAATTTTCCTTGATGCTCCCATTTCGCCCGCGGATTTGTTCGGCGACTCTGTAGATCGGGTCGCCAAATCGTTTGAGCGGTCGAAAAAGAGGTCGGGCTCCTACGGGAGCTTCCTTCGACCAAAAGGGCATCCTTCTGGGGCTATGCAGCGGGACCAGCCCCAGCCGTCAACCAGCTCATCTGCCCGGTATAGAGCCGAGCAAATAGAGAGTGTGGCTTCTCGTCAGCCCCCAAAAAGGAAATGGGGTGGGAAACGCTCTCAAGAGGCAAAGACGGTGACATACGGTGGTCCGAGGACCATCGTTGTGAAACGGTCTTGGCCTCAGAAGAAGTCCTAGCACTGGGACTTCTTCGGGCAGCCCCCAACGAGGAGCAAAGGCCACCTCCTCGTTGCCCACAGGGGGTCTATCCACCAACCCTCCCACCGTTGGTGCCTCAGGGCGTGGAGACCCCCGGCGATATCCACAAACGTTTCATTCCAAAAGTGGTGACGTTAGTGGACTCGCCCCCTCTACTGAGGGTCCAAGAGCAGTTAAATCAAGCTCTAGTGATGGAACAAGAAATAGAATCTCTTCTGAGGAAGAGAGCCATAGAACAGATCCCTCCTCTAGACATCGAGTCAGGGTTTTACAGCCGTTACTTCATCGTTCCAAAGAAAGATGGAGGGCTGCGTCCGATATTAGATCTAAGACAGCTAAATCACTCCGTACAAACACTGAAGTTCAAAATGTTGACTATCAGCACCATCGTGTCACAAATACAGTCCGAGGACTGGTTTGTCACGATAGATCTGAAGGGTGCATACTTCCACATCTCCATCTTTCCAAGTCACAGGAAGTTCCTCAGTTTTGCCTTCGGGGGCAAGGCTTATCAGTACAGGGTTCTTCCGTTCGGCCTAGCACTTTCACCCCGCACATTTACCAAAGTCGTCGACGTGGCTTTGGCTCCGCTGCGGCTACAAGGGATTCGAATTCTCAATTACCTCGACGATTGGCTCATTCTAGCCCGATCGAGGGAGTTAGCGGTTCAACATCGAGGTGTTGTTCTCGCTCACATAGAGAAATTGGGGTTGCGGCTAAACCAAAAGAAAAGTGTGCTTGTGCCAGCTCAGACGACCACTTTTTTAGGTGTGCTATGGGACTCCACGACGATGTTTGCGTGTCTGTCCCCCACCCGAATCGAGTCGATTCGGGCAGCCGCAAAGAGGATCAGACTGGGCCAAGCCATCACAGTCAAACAGTTCCAGAAGCTGTTGGGTCTACTAGCGGCAGCCTCCAACATAATCCCATTGGGTCTGCTACACATGAGACGATTACAGTGGTGGCTCAAAACCAGTGGGTTTTCCCCGAGGGGAAATCCGTTCCGCACAATCAAAGCATCGAGGCATTGCCTACGAGCATTATCGATATGGAAAAAGCCCTGGTTTCTGTCCCAGGGCCCTACACTAGGAGTAATATCTCAGCGCCTGGCTCTGACATCAGATGCCTCACGCAAGGGCTGGGGAGCGACCCTGAGGGGCCTTCCCGCATCGGGACAGTGGAGGGACCATCATCTCCACATGCATATCAACTGCTTGGAGATGTTAGCAGTGTTTCAGGCTCTAAGGCACTTCTTCCCTCAAGTGAGAGGTCACCATGTGTTAGTTAAGACCGACAACACATCGGTGGTCTCTTACATCAACCATCAAGGGAGTTTGAATTCACGCCCTCTGTGCAGGTTGGTGAATCAAATCCATCTGTGGGCTCAGGGGAGGCTGCTCTCTCTGAAGGCAGCTTACATCCCAGGTCCGATGAATGTGGGAGCGGACCTCCTGTCAAGACAGGGGTTGGAGCCTGGGGGATGGCGACTACACCCAAAAGTGGTGGCGGCCATTTGGCAGAGATTCGGCAGAGCCGACGTCGATCTATTCGCCTGTCAGAAAACAACACATTGCCCATTGTGGTTCTCCCAAACACATCCAGCACCTTTGGGGCTGGATGCCATGGTGCAGACGTGGCCGAGGCTTCGTCTGTACGTTTTTCCCCCAATCGCTCTGCTCCCGGGAGTCCTGGAGAGGGTCCGTCAAGGGGGGTACAACCTATTGCTGGTAGCCCCTTATTGGCCCACACGAGTGTGGTTCTCGGACCTAGTGTCTCTCCTCGACGGTCTCCAATGAGAGAATACCGTCCAGAGAGACCTCCTGTCCCAGGCGGAGGGAATGATAGTACACCCCCGCCCGGACCTCTGGAAACTGTGGGTGTGGCCTCTGAGAGGGCCCACCTTGTAGATCTTGGTTTGTCAACTGAGGTTGTTCAAACCATACTAAGCTCCAGAGCTCCCTCCACGAGGAGATTGTATGCCACCAAGTGGAAACTTTTTACTTCGTGGCGTACAGACCACCACCTGGATCCAGTCCACTGCCCTGCGGGGTCAGTGCTGCAATTTCTCCAGGAGCGTTTTGAATTCGGTTTGACTCCGTCAACGCTTAAAGGTTATGTAGCGGCAATGTCCGCATACCGTACTGATGGTCTTGGCAAAGACCCTCTGGTGGTCAGATTCCTCCGTGGAACGAGGAGGTTGAGGCCTGCCTGCGCTAATAGGTTTCCTACTTGGGATGTGTCGATAGTGCTTGAGGGCCTGTCGACAGCCCCCTTTGAACCAATTGAGGATGTGTCAGAAAAGTTTCTGACCCTTAAAACGTTTTTTTTGTTGGCCATTACATCCATCAAAAGAGTAGGAGATTTACAAGCATTGTCTGTAGCTCCCTCTTGTCTGGAATTCTCACCTGGTATGGTGAGAGCATTTCTGTACCCCAGAGCAGGGTACGTTCCTAAGGTCCCCACTGAGGTGGTGCGACCTACTGTGCTGCAGGCCTTTAATCCTCCACCATTTATGACGCCAGATCAGGAGCGCTTGAATCTGCTTTGTCCAGTGCGGGCACTAGATGCATACGTACATCGTACGTCTGCTTGGCGTACAACACAACAGTTGTATGTATTGTATGGCTCACCCAAAATTTGGGCGCCAGCATCTAAGCAGTCTCTGAGCCGGTGGATAGTCGAGGCTATTTCACTAGCATATGAAGCCCTGCATCGGCCTCTACCTGAGGCGATCAGGGCTCACTCAACCAGGAGTATGGCGGCTTTGAAAGCCTTTCGTTCTGGCCAGTCCCTGACTGGCATCTGCAATGCAGCTGGGTGGTCTACCCCTGTTAGGACTGCGTTGTTTTGTGTTTGATTTTGATTCCAGATTGGGGGCGTGCCTTCAGCGCACCTGATGCTGGTCAGCGCCCTTATTTAAACCCCGGCAGAGAGTTTGTCGGGGCCGCTGTCCATTCACTTGGCAGTTGGCCAGAGCCACGCTCCTATTTGGCCTTTATGCTTTGTTTCGCATCCATACATTATCACTGACAACATTTACAGCATCCATACATTTGCATTTCACACTGATTGAACATACTGATACTGATATTTTGATTATATAATTTATATTGAGCTTAATAAATACTCCTTGTCGTCTCCCTCATTATGTTACATCCTTGAGCCAGGTGTAACATATGGGGGCTCGTCTAATTTAAATTTAGTTGATTTGATCTTTGGCTTTCGTAATCGGTATTTGTTGTGTAATAGGTGGGAGAGACAAGGAGGCGGAGATGTTTGTTGGAGCGGCTTTGGGTTTCTAGTCCGATTAGGAAAAGGTAAGTTCTTGCGGTTTAAAACTGTGTTAATGTAAATTTCCCCTGTTAGGTTGTAGCAGCGCATTGCGTTGTTTTTTTTTATTTTAGTTTGTTATTTTTGTGCGGCTTCTGGGTTGAGTGCACTGCCGTGGAGTAGCTCTGAACTATTTGTTCAGTTCCACACCAGCGGTATCTGAGTGCTTCAAAGGGCTCGACTCTTGGGAGCGCATGAAGATTAGGAATAGTTATTTAGAGTTTTTTTTCGATAGGATTAGGTGGGGAATTAATGAATTTGTGCACAGTTTTTGACCGTAAGAATTACCTGCGTAAATTGTAATTGGGAGTAGGTTATTTGATTATTTGTTGTAACTTTGGTTGGTTGATTTTGATAATGACGTCAGTGGAAGAATTTTGTAGTGCTCCTTCGGATGAGCTATTGAATTTGTGCTCGAAAAAGCAGCTTTGGGAAATTGTAGATCGATACGAGTTGAGTGGCGTTGATAAGCGAATGCGTAAGGATGAGGTTAGAGAAATGATTCGAGTTAAATTGAGTGAACTTCAGGTTTTGCCAGTTACGTCGAGACGAGCAACAGCTGGGGTTAATCCCGCAGCTGAGAAAATGTCATTTGTTGGTTTGTCATTTGAGCAGCAAAAAGAGCTGATTAGAATGCAACAGTTGCACGAAAAAGAGATGCGCGTTAGTGAAATGGAAATCGAAAAACTTAGATTGGATGATTTGATGAAAAAGCGTGAGATGGAATTCGAGAAAATAAAACATGAGCAAAAGTTAGCTGAAGAACGACAAAACCAAGAGTTTCAACTTAAGTTTGAGAGTTTAAAACTCCAAAATGCGAGCGGGTCACCTGTTCATCGCACAGACGGCTCATTCAATCTCATTAATAATTTGAAGTTGTTGCCGGTGTTTAATGAGCGAGATCCAGACGTATTTTTTTCGTTGTTTGAAAGCATTGCTGATGAACGAGATTGGCCTGAGACTGACCGTACCGTTATGCTTCAGTCCGTATTAGTGGGAAAAGCCCAGGAGGCGTATACTGCTCTTTCTGTTGATGAAAGGAAAAAATATGATAGCGTAAAATCTGCTGTATTAAAGGCATTTGAGCTGGTTCCAGAGGCATACCGCCAACGTTTTAGAACGTGGAGAAAAGGTGAGAGACAAACACACGTGGAAGTAACTAGAGAGCTAGGTAATCATTTTGATCGCTGGTGTTCTACATCTAATGTAAAATCATTTAGTGAGTTGCGGGAATTGATGATTATTGAGCAACTGAAAAATATCGTTCATGATCAAATTGCTGTCTACATTAATGAGAATAAACCTCGCACTGCTGCTGAAGCTGCATCATTAGCAGATGACTTTGTTCTGACTCATAAAAACCGATTTAGTTCTGGGAATCAGGGAAATGGAAATGTTCACTTTAAACAGTCGCAGCAAATTGATCCATATTTACATTCTCGTAGAGCGATATCTGATTCAACGTGCCGGTATTGTCTGGAGGTCGGGCACTGGAAAAGCGAGTGCCCTTTGCTAAAAAATAAGCAGATACGTGGCAAAAATAAAAATACTGCACCTGTGCTTTTGACCAATTGTTTTCCGCAGACTCCAGCTGTTCGCAGTACGGATGACTCCGTGATAAAAGGAAATTGTTCCGAAATTAAAGGTAACACTGGGTATGCACCATTTATATCTCAAGGGTGTGTTTCTCTTTTAGAGGAACATGAAAGCGTACCTGTAAGAGTTTTGAGGGATACGGGATCGTCCGAGTCCTTTATTTTGGAGTCCATACTTCCATTTTCATCCAGCTCGTATGTCGGTAAGAATGTTTTGATTCGAGGAATTGCACTTCAAACATTGTCTGTTCCTTTGCACAAATTTAGTTTACAGTCCCAGCTAGTGAACGGCGAAGTTATTATGGGAGTGCGCCCTTCTTTGCCGGTGGAGGGAGTGGACATTATTTTGGGAAATAATTTGGCTGGGGAGAGTGTGTGGCCTGTAATGACACCTGCACCGATTGTCACCACGTCCTCTGTTCTTGATCAAGAATGTTGTGAGTTATCCGAAGATGTGTCATGTGTAGTGACTCGATCTAAGTCTAAAATGTTGAATGAGTCTAACCTGAATGATACCCGTGTTCCTGTTGAGTCTGTCGCTCCTGGATTATCTCTCTTGTCAAAAATTTCTCGTGCAGAATTCATTGTTGCCCAGAGGGATGATCCTGGATTAGAAAAAATGTTCGCTGCTGTTCTCCCACCGGAGGAGGTAGAGAGTGCCGCGACTGGATATTATATTAATGATGGGGTGCTTCTGCGCAAGTGGCTTGCGTTACACGAGGATGGTGGTGGTGAGTCAGTGGTTCAAGTTGTTGTTCCAGAGAAATTCAGAGATGTTGTACTTAAATTGTCTCATGGCGATCTAGCTGGTCACTTGGGTGTAAAAAAGACATATTCTAGAGTTTTGCAGCACTTTTATTGGCCGCTGTTGAAAAAAGATATCTCGCGGTTTATTAGAACATGTCATACATGCCAAGTGACCGGAAAACCTAATCAGCCACTGAAACCAGCCCCACTGTATCCCATTCCTCCAGTAGAGCAGCCCTTTGAATATTTGTTAATAGACTGTGTTGGTCCGTTACCTCCCTCAAAATCGGGAAGTAAATTCCTTCTAACAGTAATGTGTCAAAGTACTCGGTATCCAGCGGCTTACGCGTTGCGTAATATCACTACCCGGTCCGTAGTAAAAGCCCTGTCTCAATTCATTTCCATCTTCGGTATTCCAAAGGTCATTCAAAGTGACCAAGGAACGAACTTTACTTCAAAAATGTTCGCAGAGATTTTAAAGCAATTAGGAGTTAAACATCATCGTTCCAGTGCGCAGCATCCTCAGAGTCAAGGGGTGCTGGAGAGATTTCACCAAACACTGAAGTGTCTTTTGCGGGCGTATTGTGTCGAATTAAATCGCGACTGGGAAGAAGGGCTTCCGTGGCTGTTGTTAGCATCAAGGGAGGTCACGCAATCTAGTTTGGGCTTTAGCCCAAATGATTTAGTCTTCGGCCACAAAATTCGAGGTTTACTTTCTGTTCTCGGCGATCAGTTAAAAGGCAAACAACCACCACAAAGCTTACTTGAATATGTGAATGGGTTTAAAAGGCGCTTGATTTTAGCTGGTCAGGCAGCTAAAGAGAATTTGGAGAAGGCACAGATAAAAATGAAAACTCTTTTTGATCGTCGGTCTGAGCAGCGCGTATTTAAACCGGGGGATCAGGTTTTGGCGTTGCTGTCACTAGTGAGCTCTCCGTTCTGCGCAAAGTTTGTGGGACCGTATACTGTAGTGCGTGCATTGTCTGATCTTAATTATGAAATTGCAACTCCAGACAGAAAGAAAAAAACCCAAATTTGCCATGTAAATCTGCTGAAACCCTTTTTCTCCCGAGATTGTCAAGCTGATATCAAATCCTCCGGGGTGATCAGTCTGGCGATTGAGGCGCTGGGACAGTCCTCCGCAGGAGACCGGGAGGGGGGTAAGTTTTTAGATGATGCTGTAGTGCCACCTCGATTAAAAAATTCTGAGACTTTGAAAGAGTTGGAGGATGTGTTGTCTCATCTAACTGTTGTGCAGCGAGTGGAGCTGTCACATTTGATCCGCGAGTTTCCATCATTATTTGGGGATGTTCCATCACAAACGCATCTTATAGAGCATGACGTGGATGTGGGGGATGCTTTACCCATACGCCAGCGTTTTTATCGTGTCCCTTTTGAAAAACGCATTAAATTAGAGTCTGAGATTCAGTACATGCTAAAGAATAACATCGCAAAACCTTCGTGTTCGAGTTGGGCATCGCCGTGTTTGCTGGTAAGAAAACCGGATGGAACGGATAGGTTTTGTACGGACTATCGAAAAATTAATAAGATCACTAAACCTGATGCGTTTCCTCTCCCAAGGATGGAAGATTGCGTTGATCAAGTGGGCTCGGCAAGATTTGTTAGTAAACTTGATTTACTCAAAGGTTACTGGCAAATACCAATGAGTCCTAGGGCACAGGAAATTACTGCTTTTGTAACTCCTTCAGGGCTATATTCTTACTCCGTTATGAGCTTCGGGTTACGAAACGCTCCTGCGACATTTCAGAGATTAATGAACCGTGTAGTATCTGGTTTAGAGGGTTGCGCGGTCTATTTGGATGACGTTATAGTTTACAGCGAAAACTGGGATCAACATATGAGACGGGTGCGAGAATTATTTAAACGTTTAGCGGAAGCTAATTTGACCGTGAACTTGGCTAAATGTGAATTTGCACGGGCAACTGTTTCTTATTTGGGCAAGGAAGTGGGTCAGGGTATGGTGCGCCCTTTGCGTGCTAAAATCAGCGCGATTGATAATTTCCCTATTCCGTGTACCAAAAAAGAGCTGATGCGGTTTATTGGAATGGCCAGTTATTATCGTGGCTTTTGCCCAAACTTTTCATCGGTCATTTGTCCGCTGACTAATCTATTAAAGAACTCTGCAAAGTTTGATTGGAATCCACATTGCCAAAAAGCTTTTGAGAATGTAAAGTTGTTATTAACTGCTACTCCTGTGTTGGCAGCGCCCCAAAGTGGTCTTCCCTTTGAGATTCAAGTTGACGCAAGTCACGTGGGAGCCGGAGCGGTCCTTCTCCAGACTCATTCTGATGGATTAAGTCATCCAATAAGTTATTTCTCACGCAAATTTAATTCGTATCAACTGAATTATTCTGTTATTGAGAAGGAAACACTGGCGCTTATCTGGGCACTTCAACACTTTGATGTGTATGTGGGAGGAGGTTCCCCGGTGGTTATTTATTCGGATCATAATCCTTTGACATTCCTTCATTCATTGCAGAGTCCGAGCCAACGCTTAATGCGATGGATCCTTTTCTTACAACCATTCAACTTGACGATTAAACACATTAAGGGAATTAAGAATATCTTTGCGGACACTTTGTCGCGTGCCCCTGTGGAGGAGTGAGGCGGTATTTTTGGTCTCCCACTGATGTCCCTGACCTACTCCTGTATGTATGTTATAGTTATTATTTGATTTAATTTGATGTGGGATTATTTTTTAGGGGGGTGTGTTAGGACTGCGTTGTTTTGTGTTTGATTTTGATTCCAGATTGGGGGCGTGCCTTCAGCGCACCTGATGCTGGTCAGCGCCCTTATTTAAACCCCGGCAGAGAGTTTGTCGGGGCCGCTGTCCATTCACTTGGCAGTTGGCCAGAGCCACGCTCCTATTTGGCCTTTATGCTTTGTTTCGCATCCATACATTATCACTGACAACATTTACAGCATCCATACATTTGCATTTCACACTGATTGAACATACTGATACTGATATTTTGATTATATAATTTATATTGAGCTTGATAAATATTCTTTTGATTATACTTCTCCTTGTCGTCTCCCTCATTATGTTACATCCTTGAGCCAGGTGTAACAACCCCACATACCTTTGTAAGGTTTTATCAGTTGGACCTGGACCCTACTCCGGGTTCCAGTGTCCTAGCAATATAGGAGAACTCATCCCCGGCATGTAAAACTATGGCGTGTTTGGGATAGCGTTCCCATTGTGTCTCCTAAAGAGACGCAGCGTAGAGTTCCCAAAAGGGAACGCGTCAGGTTACGAATGTAACCATGGTTCCCTAAGGGAACGAGACGCTGTGTCGCGTTGCCATACTTTTTCATACCTGGTGCGCTCCGTTCGAGAGGTATAAGCTGAAGTTCACTGTGAGTGTGGGGCTTTTATACCTTCGGTCTGAGGCCACACGCACGTTGCATCCTGCCAATTACATTGGATTGATTACACCTGTGCTTCAGAAGGTTATAAGAGAGGGATGGTATCCCATTGTGTCTCCTAAAGAGACGCAGCGTCTCGTTCCCTTAGGGAACCATGGTTACATTCGTAACCTGACGCGTTTTAGAACTTCAGTTTTGGAGAAATAACCAGGAATAATAATTGAAATTTGTTTATAAACTAATTTCGAGAGGATCACGTGCTTATGATTTATCACGGCCGGTCTCGTATTAGCTAATCATTATCTTCCAATAATATGAGCCCTAAGCTACTATAAAGAAGTTTTCAGTCCACCTTAGCTTCGTTTGGAAGAAACCCCCCTTCCTCCCCAATTCTCCTCCTTGACCTTGATCAGGCGGCACGGTGGCCCAGTGATTAGCACTGAGAGCCTCACAGCAAGAACACCACCGGCCTAGTTTCGCCTAGCCGGTGGGCGTTTCTGTGAGGAGTTTGTATGTTCTCCCCGTGTCCGCCTGGGTTTTCCCCGGTCTCTCCAGTTTCCTCCCACCGTCTAAAGATATACATCATGCTTCGCAGTCGGGGAGTTCTGAGATCTACCGAGCTCAGGCTCCCCTCTAGCTCTGCGAACAGATCCCTTGAGCTCGGGGCTATCTCACGGGACAGCATGCCAAACAAGCTTTGATAGATTATCAGTTAAGTGTGAATTCTTGAACCGGCTATTTGCTCTACAAACAAGTGTGTTCATGACTATACATACAAAGAAAAATAATAAAATTAGAAAATATGACTTTGCAACATCAAGCAGCATTAGGCATTGGCCAGTATAAGATTCTGACGGTATGATGACCTTGAATAAAAATATCACGGTTTAACTGTATTGTGATTACTGCTCTAAAACATATATATATATATATATATATATATATATATATATATATATATATATATATATATATATATGTATATATATATATATATGTAGCAGATGTTATGCATTAAGCATTTGTGTACGCCCATTTCTAACTGGCCGTTGTTAAGAGGTGTATAAAAGTCCATCTGAGATAAGTGGAAGTTGCGCCATCGTCCAGCTGACTCGATGTGGTGTGTGTGTCGCTGCCATGCGTCTGGTATGTAGCGGCTGTTTAAGCCCTTTTCGCTTTCGTTTTAAAGTGTGTTTTGGTTTTAATTTAGTTTTTTTGGAAGGCTGGTGTCTGTTCTGCTGCTGTTGCACTGTAGAGTGGCTGCTGTGGGGCATCGTGAGCTTTATGAAATGAAGTTTCATGTTGCTGAACTTTCCCTCGTGATGTTTGTTGACATTTCTGCGAGCTCCCGTGACTGCTGTCTTCCCGGTCGGTAAGTAGAGCGATACTGCTCATACATTTTGTACAACTAGAAATAGAAACTGATTTTTATATCTTTTAGCTAGTTTTTAGTATGGATGCCTTGCTCTGCCGGAGGGATGACTGGCATCTCATGCAGCGGTATGTGAAACCCCTGTAATCAACTGTATTTGGAAGGTATGTCGGTTGATTGTGCTCTGTTTTATCATACGTTGCACTGCGGCTTGAGCGTCTCCTGCACTTGACATGCTGGATGCTGCTGTTTTGTTTCTAATTTTGTTTTGTCTTTAGTTGTTATGTTTCTAGTTCTGTTGTTTCTAGTTTTGTTTTGTTATATTTGTGTTTTTGAGTTGTTGTTGTTTTTTTTTTTTTTTTGCTGCTTTTGTATCAGTGTTTTGCTTTTTGCATATTTGTTCTCTTTGATCTTTGTTTCTTTTGCATATTTACAAAAATAGGAAACGTAAAATAAGTGTGTGGTCTCGAGGACTGCTTTACTTTGCTTCAATTGCTGCATTTGTGGTGCTTTGTCCTGTTTTAACATTGCGACCTTCTGCTTTACACTGTATGATTAGCTGGGGCCTGTCACCTCCGTGCCCCCCTGAGTGGCTGGTAGCCTCTCTCAGGTAGTCTCTCATTTTGATGCTTCTGTGAGCTCATTTAATATATGTGCTTGTTGTACTTTTTATTTTTTTTCTAATTGTGGTTTTTCTTCTTTCCCTAGGAGCTGGGGGTGTCTAGTACGGGCAGTCGGGCCACTGTGTGGCGTGAGTCTTTTTCTATTAATTAGTCTTTTGCCCACTTGTGTGCATTGAAGTTCACTGTGTGGTGTTTTAAATCAAAGTGTGCACGTGTGATTCTGTGGGTCATTTTTGGGCCCAGTGCCTAGCCTGCCCGACTGTGGTGAGCCCCAGCTCCTCTGGTTGGATGAGGATTTATCTTTTTTTGTAATTGCCTCCACTAGTGCCTTTTTAAAAAGAGTGCATGTGCCTGTCTTTTAATATTTGTGGTTCAAAGATAATTAAATTGTAATAAAAGAAACCTTATTCTTCTATATCCACGTCTCATTGTCTTTGTCAGAAGTATGAACCTGTATTTTATGTCCTAGCTAATGTACTGGGTGGCTTAGTAGAGCTCTAATTGCAATAGTTTGTGTTAATTTGGCTTTAGTGTGCCAGTTATTGTATTGGTCTTGCGACCAACAAAAAGCCTTATCCCCCTGCGCGCCACATATTTTAAATGTCTGGGTAAAAAACAAAACAAACCAAAAAAATTTCCTTTGAACTCAAATTTTTATTTGAGAAACTTTTAAAGTATTTTAGAGCTGTAAACATGTCAGGCAAGATTATTCTGATTAATCATTGACTTCTGCTGTCTTCATTGGTTTCAAAAACACAGATTTCTTTACAATTTAAAATGGCATCTTTGGATATATTTTCTGCTGGAGATACTGTTGTCCTGAAAAACTTAAAACATAAAAACCTTACACTCAGATGTTTGCATATCATCAGCATGCTGTAATCCATTTTTAACAGCAAAACTAATTTTTAGACTAGTTTGTTGGCCAGTTGTAGTCAGTGCAATGCTAAACGTTATTGTTCCACTATAATTTGTTTTTGTCTCACGTCGTCCCACAGCAACATCATATAGTTTTGAATACTGTACAATGTTTTATAATAATTAATTATTTTAGTGTCCATTTCATTCAGCATATTTTAAATTAGGGGCAACGACATTTTCTGACATACTTTAAACCAGGGTTCCTACAGGTGTCACCAAGTTTAATTTAAGACTATTAAAGACATTTTTAAGACTATTATGAATGAAAATTTAAACTGATGAAGGGCTAAAGCATTGGTCACCAAACTTGTTCCTGGAGGACCTGTGTCCTGCAGATATACCTTCAACCCTAACCAAACACACCTGAACAAGCTAATCAAGCTCTTACTTGGTATACTTAAAACATCCAGGCAGGTGTGTTGAGGCAAGTTAGAGCTAAACCCTGCAGGGACACCGGCCCTCCAGGACCAGGATTGGTGACCCCTGGGCTAAAGGCTAAGGAATTTTTTAAATGGCCAAGATGAATTTTTTTTTTATTTGTTCTATCAAAAAAATATTATATTTAATACATTTAATAATAAAATAATAAATGAATAATAAATAATTACAATATTTTAGATATTTCTTAGCAAAAGATTTTAAATATTGTGTAAAAACAAGCAAGCTTTACTTGTATCCACACAATTTTTTTCCAACATAAACTTCGAAAAAATAATAAAAAAATAAAAAAATATTTTCAACGTTTTAAAAACTATAATAAACTAAATTTATGCACAACAATCTGTCCAGGTCGAAGTCCTCAGCAGTAAATACATGGAGCACGTTTAAACAAATGTTATTGTAAGGAAAATAATTACACCATTATGATAAATAGAGTTAAAATGACCTTTTTGAACAAAAGTTGAAAGTTATATTGAGATGGATTGTTGGTGATTGCATGGGTTTTGGCCAGATTACGAAGCAAAACATGAACAAAGGAAAATGAAAACTTGTTTAAAAAAGGATTCAAGACATACAACACAATATTTCAGTAAATTTAAGACTTTTTAAAGCCTGAAATTTTGATTTTGGAATTTACAAATTTTTTAACTCGCGGAAATCCTTGTTTATACACAATAACCCTGGTAATTAATTGTAATAATAATGATGTAATTCTAACTTGGATACTATCTGTGAGAACTAGTAACAATGGAAAGTACTAAGCCAACACTATCACTGTAATAGCAGATATCTTCTATGAGAATACTTTTTAATTTAATGTTTTTATATATTTTATATAGTGCCAGTGCTCAAGAACTCTTTACACACAGTGGGGGTACAAGAAAAGCAATAACTAACTAATTAAGAAGGTCTTTCAATGAGTGCTTATGTTAGGGGAACCAGGCAGCACACTCAGGGCTGCAAGATGGATTTAATTTAGTATTCTTATTATTAAAATATATCTGAATGAGGATCAGATGACTTTTCAAGATCAAATGTCTTTGAGAATAAAAATCTACCTGTTTGTTCCTGTGGATATTCCTGTTTGACTGTGAATGTTTCTTCAATCTTCAAATCTTCACTCTCCTCTTTAATAAATGCCATCTTTATAACAGTGTGGAGATCAGTCGCGTCAGCAGGAGTTTTTCTCTGTGTTTGGACACTTTATCCTGTTTAAAATGAACAAAACAATAAAAATGTCCTGTTTAAAAAACAGAATAACTTCTCTTCAACACTTGCTTCAACAGTTTCTTTATATGAAAGTAATTAACAAAAATAAATCAGGTAAAAGGTTTCATTAATACTTATTACACACTTTTCTGTTAACCTACCTTATTCAAACAATTGCCTGTAAATACTGGGAATAAAATAGTACTGCGTTGTATAAAGGGTTAAAATAATATGTCCAACAGCAGGAACATAATTTAAATTTGTATAAAAAAATCTAAAACTTTAGAACTTTAACTTTAAATAGGCTTATATCGGTAAACGTTTTAAAACAAACCTTACTCCAGTTGAATCACAGCGCTGAAGCGGCGCCGCCTGATGACGTCACACGCCGCGTCAGAATAAAAGTATTTTTTGTTAGCTTTTTTTCCATTTACTGTTGCAGTCATGACAAACCTTTAATGTAAATATTTTAAGACAAAGGTTTAATTTATTAAATAGGATAATGTCACTTCATTCTTAGTATGTATAAGAAATAGAGTACTAGTTTTAATCAGCTCATTTGTGGCTATTGTTTCTTGCTCTGACTTACCGGATTTATTTTTGTTAATTACTCTCATATAAAGAGAAGTTATTTTGTTTCTGTTCATTGTTTTATTTATTTTAAACAGGACATTTTTATTGTTTTGTTAATTTTTAACTGGGTAACGTGTCCAAACGCAGAGAAAACCTATATATAATAAGTCATGACTAAGATTAAGTGGCAAAAAAAAGGTTAAAAAAATACTTTTATTTGGGCGTGGCTTGTGACGCCATAAGCCTGCGCCACTCTCGCTCTGTGATTCAACTGGAGAAAGGTTTGTTTTAAAGCGTTTAGCTTTATGTAAAGCGATTGATTAAAGTTTCAGGTTTTTCATTTAGTGCTATGTACCTGCTTCTGACAATATTATTTTAACCCTTTATTTAACGTAGTACTATTTAACTCACAGTAATGAGGTCTATTGTTTAAATAAAGATAAGATAAACCTTTTGTTCCCGAGAGAAAATTTGTCTAGGGCAAAAAAGTGCTATAAGCAGACAATAATATAAATAAAACAAACAAAACAATTAAGAACATACCTGAAGAAAGTTTAAGTGAAGTAACAGTAAAGTGTGTAATAAGTGTTATAATGAAGGTTTAATTTATTAAATACCATAATGTCATTCTATTCTAAGTATACATCACTATAAATAAGAAATAGATAGAGGTAAAGTTGGTTTTATATTCGCACATTCGTTCATTAAGAAGTCTCTATATTGTTTACCATTTTACTTTGAATATTCGATTAGATTTATTAGCATGCAAGTGTGACTTCTAAACAACATTAGCACTGTTTATTTGACTGTGAACAATGTTGTACTTTGATAGTCATTGGCTGCTAATATGATTTCGCTATTTAGAGTTTGCAAAAATTACTTTTATGAAATTATATTATAAAGGGAAAAGTCAGAATGTGTGAATATAAAACCAACCTATCTCTATGAAATTGAGTACTAGTTTTAATCAGCTCATTTGTGGCTATTGTTTCTTGCTCGAGAAAAGTGTGTAATAAGTATTAATGAAATCCTTTACCTGATTTCTTATAGTTAATTACTCTCATATAAAGAAACTGTTGAAGCAAGTGTTGAAGAGAAGTTATTTTGTTTCTGTTCACTGTTTTCTTAATTTTAAACAGAACATTTTATTGTTTTGTTAATTTTAAACAGGATAAAGTGTCCAAACGCAGAGAAAACTCCTGCTGAAGCGCCTGATCTCCACACTGTTATAAAGATGGCGTTTATTAAAGAGGAGAGTGAAGATGTGAAGATTGAAGAAACATTCACAGTCAAACAGGAAGATCCACAGGAAAAAACAGGTTAGTTTTCATTGTCAAAGTCCAACTCAGTCATTTGATCCTCATTCAGATATATTTTAATAATAATAATAATACTAAATTAAATCCATCTTGCAGCCCTGAGTGTGCTGCCTAGTTCTCCTAAATTCACATAAGCACTCATTGAAAGACAGGAATGAGTTTCTTTTATCACTTGTTCTCATGTCTTTTGTCATTACTTTATGTATTATTAGTCTCCCATTTTCTCTACCTTCTTAAGGTTATTGCTTTTCTTGTTCCTCTACTGTTTATAAAGCGTCCTTGAGCACTGGCGCTATATAAGATAAATAAAAACAATAAATTAAAAAAGTTTAACTGAGCTGACGATATTTGACCTACAGTATTCTCATAAAGGATGTCTGCTATTACAGTGATAGTGTTGGCTTAGTACTTTCCATTTGCATATGTTACAGTAATCACAATGCCAACTTCTTAATGGGTTTAAACTTGTTTCTAGTAGTTGTTAGTTCTCACAGATAGTATCTAGAATTACATCATTATTATAATAACTAATTACAGGGCTAATTACTGGGTCTTTAAATGTCTTAAATTGCAAAATCAAATTTTTAGGCCTTAAAAAGCATATTGTAGGTTAGACACAACAGTGAGACAATGTGTGTAAGAGTAAAGTAGGAACTAGATTTTCTTTAAAATATACGTTAAAGTTTATTATTAAGCCGTTTGGAGTCGTTTTTAGTCACGGAAATTTACTTCCGCATCTGAAAAATCGCCAGACCGGAAGTGAAGTCGGATGAGGGAGTTCGTGCAAATAACACTATGAAGACAACTGATCGCGGTGTGCGTTTGGATGCCGAGATAAGATATTCTGAGAGGCTCACACAAACGACAGACCACAGCCATACAATTATAAGCCTGTGGACAGACCAGCAGAGAGAACAGCAGTCAGAGAAGTGTAATTTAACTCTATTGTGAGAAGAACCGAGCAGGTTTATGGTGAGGCCAGTGTTGGCTTACAGAGAGATAGTATTGATCACCTAAAAATATTAATACTTACCAGTAACAGAAACTAATGAGGATTTAACACAGTTATGCCACATTGACACTATTTTTAATAGTAGATAAGTGAATACAAAACACAAATAACACAGAACATCTGGAATAATGCAGAAACATGTAAACAAGGTACTGGAAAATCTTTTTTATTTTACAAAAGGTTTTCAGAGCTTCTGTATTAAAATAAAAACAACATCAAATATTAAAACAATTAAAATAAGTTTTTAAAATATGTGTCTTTTTCTCATTTTTTTCATTGGGTATACTGTAAAATTATCTGTATCAGATCCTATTTAGGCTACAATCCATAAAAAATACAAGTACAGTTGTTACTGTATAAATATATATTTACAAAGATTTGATCAACAGATCTGATCTGCATTTATGATTAAATAAACTTCAACCCTAATTCAAGTTCAGATTCTAATTCAACTTAAGTTTAAGTTTTATTCATATAGCACAAAATCATAGAAAGTGTTAATACCAGCATTTTTATTCTTTATATATGTATAAGTATCTGTGTGAGTGTGTGTATACTGAAAGGAAAATATATCATCTGACCCATTTAAAAGTAAACCTAAAATAATTTTTCAGTAAGTTGGCCAACATATATGGGTACCACACCATCATGTCTTTAATGTGTGTTAAATTGTGAATGCTGTGTAAAAAGATGCTGACAGCCTCATCCTTGTAAACCCGCTGGAAGGACCTAGAAAGAAGAGCAAATGTAGTGCAAAGTTCTGCATTCTCGTCGAGCCTGTGAAGACCTCCAGGGCTGGCGCGTCCATGGCGGTGTCCGTGACACTACCCTCACCACCCGCGTCCTCAGTTATGTCTGCGCATAGGGCGGCAGAATAGAGAGGCTGGCGTCCGCGACACTACCCTCACCACCCGCGTCCTCAGTTATGTCCGCGACACCTTCTCAGTTATATCCGTGCATAGGGCGGCATCCGCGACACCTCACTCACCATCCGCGTCCTCAGTTATACATTTTAAAATTCACCGTATGATTTATAATATAACATAATACAGAAAACCCAGCCACATTTGCAGACCCCAGGATAGTGAACTGCAAACCATCTCACAAAACTTATACAGTAGACTGTACCGTGTACAGCTCTCATTTTCATCGAGCTGCATCTCCGACTGATCCAGGAGTGTTTTTCGCCGTTCGGGTCAGCTATAAGTCTTGATTTGTTGACAGGCTAGAGTTTGTGCAGTTCCCATAAACACAATAATATAGCATGATGATGATAAATTACGCTAAAACTAACAACCATTTCTGCTATTAGCTCCTCTGCCCCACAGTAAACAGCGCGCGTCTGTCAGATAAGTCCCGCTTCTGACATCACCGGGGTGGTTAGAAAAAAAAGCGGAAGTGAGAAAACAGACACATTTTCTTTAAACTTGTGCCCTTGCACTTCATAAAACATTTTAATATGGTACTTTATGGTATTATAGAGTACTTTCACAAACGATTTTCCCTTTTTTTGAAACAGTTTTTTAACCTACAATATGCTTTTTAAATATTTAAATTCTTGTTCACTTATCCATTTCATATCTAAATCATGTGAAGTTACCTCCCTAGGTTCTTCTCTATTTCCTTTTGTCCGACTTCCTCTTCTTGTTGCTTTCCTTGACCAATATTGAGCTTGGAATGACAGGGCTGGTCCAAAAAAAACTTTTTTTGTCGAAATCTTGTTTGAGATGATGAAGCATAGGAGTCATCTGATTCAGAAGCACTTGTGTGGTTCATTCTCTCTTGTTGTGGATAGGGCTTCGATCTTTCCGACATCCAAGTGTAGACTTTTTGATCTTTATAGTCCATAGTGTCTCTCTTAAATTTGTGAATCTTGAAGTTGAGTAATTCCTTTTTGAAATTCTCAAGTTTCTCCTCCATTTGTTTTTGAAATTCATCTAGTTGTTTCTTGTCAAAAGTTTGATTCATTTCAATCTTATGATTTTCAATTTTTTCAGATAGTAACTTTGTTTCTTTCTTTATAAAGTCAATAATCAGGAGCATTAGATTCATCGAACAATGGTTGAGAATTTCACACCATTTTTTACAGAATTCAACATCATCTCGTCCTATCGTTGGTTCTTTCTGGATTCACAGTCCTTGTGGTATTCAACAATTTCTGTAGTACTCACTTAATGTTTGGGCGTGTAGCTCCATTCTGACTTCTTTTTGTTGGAATGCCAACAGTCTTTGTTCCATTTGTTCTAGCGTTTCTTTAGTCAAGATCGTGGACTTAAGTACTTGGCCAGGGAGTAAAATCTTTTCTGCATCACCCGTACTGAATGTGAATGTAGCAGCTTTTTCTTCGGTCATTTTGCTGATCTCTTCGAAAGACATCTTGTTGAACGCTGGCAGCAGGTGTTTGATGAATCACGTGTGTAGAGTTACTGAAGATTGTCCTGCGCGCTTGCGTTTTTTTTTTAGTTATTTCTTTGGTTTGGTGCGTTAATCTTATCGTTGCTATTATTCAAAAGAAGGTAATGATTCGCACTTAATTGCTTCGTACTGTTTTTATTTTTACTTTTTCTTACATTTTACAGGTGATAACGGACAAACAGATGTTTCGGCACAAAGCCTTCCTCAATGTGTGGCATAATTCTCTAACTCCAACCTTTTATCCCATAGTCAATCACAATGTGCAATTAGTTAGACCGTCACACTCATTTCATTATCCATGTAAATTGTTAAAAAATATGATGATAATTGATATGCTGTTTTTTTATGTAGTAATGGTTTTTGAATGTAGGTTTTTTCGTATGTTTCACAAATTGTTTTTGAATATGAGGGTAAATGTCTCCTGTGTAATTGGTTATATGGATAGAGGTAAAGGTAAGACTTAATTTTTAATCTTTGGGTAATTTCCAAATGTAGAAAACTTTTAATGTCAACTGTTAGAATTTTATTGTATTGATGTACACCTGATTAATGATAATAGTTGATACACTTTATCTCTGTAGAGTGAGGTCGGAAATGGGAAGATTGTTTTTTTTGTTATTGCTGTGAAGATTATAAGTTATTGTGTGATTAATGGGTAATGAAATGAGAGTGACAGTCTAACTAATTGCACATTGTGATTGACTATGGGATAAAAGGGTGGAGTTAGAGAATCATGTCACACTGAGGAAGGCTTTGTGCCGAAACGTCTGTTTGTCCGTTTATCACCCGTACAATGTAAGAAAAAATAAAAACAGTACGAAGCAATTGAGTGCGAATCATTACCTTCTTTTGAATAATAGCAACGATAAGATTAACGTACCAAACCAAAGATGTAACTAAAAAAAACGCAAGCGCGCAGGACAAACTTCAGTAACTCTAAACATGTATTTCCATTTAAAGTCACAGGCACAAAAAGAGCTTGGTTTTCCTCTGACCCCTAAATTAAATATTCTACAAGGTGTATGATCTGATTTTGAGCTGAAACCTCAGACACATTCTGGGAACACCAAAGACTTATTTTACATCTTGTAAAAAATGGGTAATTGTAGGAACCTTTTAAAGGAATAGTTGATGTAGAAATGAAAATAGCCTCACCATTTACTCTTCCTTGTGTGGTTTTAAACCTTTATGAGTTTCTTAATCCTGTTGAACACAAATAAGATATTAAAAAAAAGAAAAAAGAAAAAAAACACTGGCTTACTGTGTTCCACAATAAAGGAAATGTTTAAAACTACCTTAATGGAGAGTAAATGGTAAGGTTATTTTCATTTGTGGGTGAAACATCCATTTCTTGCTTATCGCTTTGAGCCTTCATACTAAAGTTAACTCTTTTTTTTTTTTATAGATCTGATGGTGCTGAAAGAAGAGACTCATGGACAGAATGAAATAGATGAGAAACAGCAGTTTCAGAAACCCCAAGAAATAATGACTGATGAAAAACCCACACTGACTAAAAAGACTTCATCACATGGAAGACCTCGGAAATCCAAATCTGGGTGTAATTTCAGCTGTAAACAGTGTAGAAACAGTTTCAGTCAGAAGTCAAAGCTTGATGTTCACATGAGAGTTCACACTAGGGAGCAACCTTACACCTGCGAACAGTGTGGAAAGAGTTTTGGTCAAATATAAGGCTTTAAAGCCCACATGAGAATTCATACTGGAGAGGGGAAGTTCACATGCCAAGAGTGTGGAAAAAGCTTTTATCAAGCTGGAAACTTTGCAGCACACATGAGAATTCACACTGGGGAGAAGCCTTTCAGCTGTAAACAGTGTGGAAAAAGTTTCAGTCAAAAGTCAAACCTTGATGTTCACATGAGAGTTCACACAAGGGAGCAACCTTACACCTGCGAACAGTGTGGAAAGAGTTTTGGTCAAATACAAAGCTTTAAAGCTCACATGAGAATTCACACTGGAGAGAAACCTTTCAGCTGTAAGCAGTGTGGAAAGAGTTTCTTTCAAAAGCCAAACCTTGATGTTCACATGAGGGTTCACACAGGGGAGAAACCTTACACCTGCGAACAGTGTGGAAAGAGTTTTGGTCAAAAACAAGACCTTTACATCCACATGAGGATTCACACTGGAGAGAAACCTTACACATGCACAGAGTGTGGTAAAAGTTTCCCACATATAAGCACACTCAAACACCACATGAGGATTCACACTGGAGAGAAGCCGTTTGCATGTGCTCAGTGTGGAAAGAGCTTCACAACCAAAACTAGCCTCAAGAACCACATGAATGGTCACACTGGAACCATAGTGTTCACATGTGATCAGTGTGGAAAGAGTCTCACACGCAAAGACACCATTAAGAAACACATGAAGACTCACTCAAGAGAGGATCGTTTTAGAGGCAGTGAATGTGGAAAGGGCTTTAAAAGTAAAAGAAGCCTCAACACTCACATGAAGCTTCACAATGGAGAGCAGAGTCCTCAACATTGAGGCCTTGTCCACACAAACACGAGTATATTCAAAACGGCAGCTTTTTCACGTAGTTTGGCTGTTCATTCAAGTGAAGTTTATTTATAAACTACTTTCAAGAGGATCACATGCTTATGATTGTCCACGGCCGGTCCTGCATTAGCTAAAACATGATTCACCATTCAGATGATTCCTAACTCACTAAAAATAACCTCTTAACTCAGTTATCCTTGTCTTGAAGAATCCCTCTCCCACCCTTACTCCCCCTCCTTTCTAGATTGGGCAACACGGCAGCCAATGAATAGCCAGTGGTTAGCACTGTTGCCTCACAGTAGGAATGTCGCAGGTTAAAGTCCCTGCTAACCAGTTGACATTTTTGTGCAGAGTTTGCTCACTCTCCCTGTGCTAACGTGGGTTTCCCCTGGGTCCCCTGGTGTTCTCCCACAGTCCAAAAACACACAACCTAAGTAAACTGAACATTAAATTGGCACCATAGTCGAGCTCTTTGTAAGCCTTATATTTCCCTTTAGCCGACCCTATATCTGTCATTAGAATAGAAAGAAGTCTGGGGAGTTCATCGAGATCTACCTGAGCTCACACTCCCCTCTCGTCCTGCTTACGGGATGGAGCCCAGGGCTCGAGGATCTTATGAGCTTAGGTCTCTCCCGGGATAGCATGCCAAACAAGTGTGAACTCTTGAATGCATATCAAGTTACTGATAATGAAACCCTTTGAACACCTGAAAATTTAAACTCAACTGAAGAGGGGTGAAGATTTTGCCAGCTGTTTTGTAGTGTAGATCAGGGGTCATCCTAGTATCAGGTTGTGAGAGTTGCTATCGGGCTGCAAGAAGGCAAAATAATTCTGTATGTTGATAGATTGTATTGGCTTGTTTCATGTGCAACCAAATGACCTAGAGGAACTCAGGAGATGTGACCCAACCAAAGCAGTTGGGTAATCTCCAGGGGGGTTTCATGCTTTGCTATAAATTAGTGTCTCACAGACTGTACTTTGGTTTAAGTTACTTGAAGACGGACAAGTTAACATCACTGCTGATGAACTGCACAATTAATTGTCTTCAATAAAGTCTTCTCCCCATAAGAACTTTGGTCAGCTTACTTATTTTATGTATTAGAGTTATCTATACGTTGGTGAGCCACCCAAGAACGGTTAAGCCAAATACAACAAAATCTGACAATGTGCTTCAACTTATTATGAACCGACAACCATATTTGTGCAGGGTTCCACACACTTCTTTCATGTTGTCACAACACAAATTAAGTTAACTTAACACTTTTAACAAATTTATGTGGATTAAATATTAAGGCCCGATCCCAATTCTATTTTTGAACCCCTACCCCTTCCCCTTGGCCCTTACAACCGAGGGTTAAGTTGAAGGGCTTCAAATTTTACCCCTAAGAATTGGGACAGCACTACAGTACCTGCACACGTCATCATATGTCCTCGCGATTTCTTGCTTCATATGAGATCAGACGATCGCGACTGCTGTACTTATTTCAGTTGTTATTTTTGGGGATTTATCTTCAGGAAATGACTGAAGGTACATGTTATCATAATGATCTAATGTGGCAATAAGATCGTAACAATACTGTTTAACACAGTGGCCTTACTCATCAATGTAAACACACAACAACAGCATTAACATTATAGCAGACACTGTAAAAAGCTCATTGACAGCCACTAGACTTTTTGACAGGGTATTCCAGTGTCATCGAGTGTCAGAATTTTGTGGGACTGCTGTACAGGAGTTATGATTAGGGATTAGAGCAGCAAAATTAATAGAAAAAAGATTGCGATCTCGATTCAACCCCCTTGACGATCTTAATCCAGCAGTTCTACGATTCTGTCAATCATATTTTCAAGTTAAGGAGAGAAGAAAAGGCGGCCGCACGAGTCTTTTCATTGTTTCACATAATGTTGCTCAGTGACATAGACACCTCCAAATGATGTTAAAAGTGTCACATACTGTATTTATAAGGTATAATTCACCTGAAAATGTCATTTTTGTTGTCATATAATGATGTTTTTGCAGCCGGAAAATCACACGTGATGTGAGCTGCTGACCGTGAGAGTGCGCTCAATTTAATAATAGACACGCACGCGCTTACTTAAGTGAACAGAACTTGCAAATGTTGTAAGTAACAGGTAATACAGTTTTAAATAATATTCAGTTTGTGGCACAGAGTGATCGTTTGGGAGCTGCGCGCGAAGTATGAAGCACTTAGCACTTAGTCAAAATAAAACCGCAAGTGTGCACTTCATTTAAATGATCATATCTCATTATAGAGTTATGATTACGACAAGCATTTAATTTTTTTTTTCTTTCATAGCGAACAGAGTTGTGCATGAAAATAAATGTTTATAGTGTCAGTATAACTACTCTAGCCTACATATTGTTGAATATAATCTGATAATAGCCCCTTTCACACAGTGATACCGGTAAATATCTGGAAAATTTCCGGAACGACTTTACCGGTATATTCAAAAAAGCGCTGTTCACACAGGCGAGGACGTTACGGAAATTTTCCGGAAAAAAGCATTCACACAACCATTCCAAAATACCGGTAAATTCTGACATCATTCACCACTAATGAGCCTTAAACGGCTGCGCTTGTATTTGTAAGCATTTGACTACATTACAAACTCTGTGGATAATCAATATTGTGAACAACTTTCGCAGGATCACTTTCGCATGTCGAGATGTTCATAATATGTGCGTGTACAAGCGCTCACAGGCTGTTTCACTGGCACACGCAAAGTTTGAAGGTAAACAAACAACGGCTTATCATAAGCATCTCATCGATGATTATTTAAACAGTTGGCATTAAGAAGAACATATAAACATGATCTGACTAACTTCTAGCAGCTAAATGTGTCTGGAAAAATATTCAAAGGCTTTTATTCTCATAAATTGCGCGGACGTAAATGCGTCTGACAGTTGTGATTGGCTAAAGCAGACGTCTCACGTCAGCACGTTCTAGACGTGCACGCGCTTATTCTGGCAATCTTTCTTCTGCATACACACAGCGTAGCATTCCGGCAAATTGCCGGTAATGTTACAACTTCTCTTTCCGGAAAATAGCCAGAACAAATTTACCGGTATTTTCAAAAAGGACCTGTTCACACATACAACCTTTCCGGAAAATTGCCGGTAATTTTCCGGAAAGGTCTGTATGTGTGAAAGGGGCTAATGACAAATGTCTGATTTTACTAGTGAATAAAATAGTCTAATAATGTTGTCAATGACAGATTGCAAGCATAATAAAACCAAATAGAAATACAAGTTCCTCTTAACAAATCAGAAATCAAGACAATAATTAAAGAAGGTGTTAAAAGATTATGGCAAGAGAAATGGGATAAAGATGAGAAAGGCAGACATGGTTACAGTTTTCCAGCTTTATTCAATATATCCTCTTTATTGTTCAGCAGAAAAAAGAGCTAAATATGTTTGGAACAAGTAAATGATGAGGCTAAATGACAGAATTGTTAGTTTGGGTGATCTATTCCCATCTATCACCAAGTTAAATTATATAAATTGATGTTAAAATGCCTAAATAATATTGATATCAATAAAAGATCTGCTATCAACTGTTTTCACATAGAGGTAATCTTGTATTGATAATTTCTGGATTTTAATTATGTGTAAGTTGCATAAACTCTATTATTTAGCCACTCACTGTTGTTTTCAAATTACTTGTGTAACTTGTCTTTCAGAATGTTTTAGGTTATTGAATTCACCTCATATCACAGTGTTGCTATATTCCTGATCTGTGGATAGAAGAATTAGATGAGGTAAGGAGAATACTACTCTATTTACTATTATATTAAATGCAGTTATGTTATTCAAAACACAGTATGTCCATAGTGTGGAAAATAGATCATGCTAATGAAAAATGTCTTTATTATTTTGTACAGCTGTTATTGAAATGACACTAAGTGTAACATTCCATTTTACAGCGAGTAATGCCACAACTACAGGACCTCTTCTTCTTTCTCTTCTCATAATTTAAGTAAGTATTCGGAGACTAACTCTGACTTCTGTTAACTCAAACCTGCTTTCCCTGTCTCTCTAAATTCATTTAATTATATGTAATTTTAGTATATGATAGATTATTAAAGAATTAAAATAAAGTAGGCTACATAATTACTCACTGTTGATTTTATATGTAATTAAATTACATGAAATGCCTGAAGCTTCAATAAGTCATTCCCTGTATAGTTGTTGTAAATGAGGGTGATGCCAATCCTCTTGTGCACCACCAGAGGGAGCCATCGCCTGAATTCTAATTCGACTCACAGACTCAAATTCCCATAAGCCCTGCTACCTGGCACTGATTGCGGTCCAGGTGCAGATCATCAACTCACGTGTATATATACCACACTCACGCTCTGGTTCTTTGCGAAGTCTTGATTTGCCTGGCTGTCATTTCTGAGCGTTCCATACTCCCTGCTTCGGACTGATCTGTGTTTCTGACCCTGTGCTTGTTCTACGACTAAGAAAGACATCTGCCTGCCCCTGATCTCCAGCCTGTTATTCTGACCAGTAAGATATCTGCCTGCCTTTGAACTCTTGCCTGTCCTACGTTCTGTCTCCTGGATTGCCCCTTTGTGTTTGTATGTATGTTTGCTTTTAATAAAGCTTGCAAATGGATTCAATGCCTTCTGACTCTTCACAACAGAAGACTTCGCCACTACAGAATCCAGCAGCTTTAGCACAAGTCTCTTCTGAACTTTCCGCTCAAGCCACTCAGTTAGCCACCCATCATCAACAACTCACCCATTTAACATCTCTCACGGAGGAACTGGTGAGAGCTATGCAACAACTTCATCATCCGAACCCTGCAGTTACCCCGCCTGCCACCATGACAGCTCCTCAGCCAACGAATGTCTCCAGTGTTCCGGCTACCGTAAGTCCCCGATTAGCTTTTCCTGAAAAGTTTGATGGTTCACCTTCCCGTTGCAAGGGCTTCCTATTACAAATGCAAATTATTCGTTAACCAACAACCTGCATTATATCCCACTGATTCTAGTCGGGTGGCTTTTGTATGCAATCTGTTAACGGGGAAAGCGCTGGAGTGGGCTACAGCGATATGGAAAGATGAGGAATGTAATTACCCCACATTTGAAAATTTCCTTAAGCAGTTTCGGGAAGTGTTTGAGCACCCAGCAGAGGGGAGAAGCCCCGGTGAACAGTTACTTTCTCTTACCCAGGGGCGTAACACAGCTGCAGAATACGCCTTATCATTTCGCACTCTCGCCGCTCAAACTAACTGGGTTGAAGACACACTGGAGACGCTATTCAGACAGGGACTAACAGCCACTTTACAATCTGAATTGGCTTGCCGTGACGAAGGAAAGAAATTGAATGAACTCATTGAACTTACCATCCGCCTTGATCATCTGATTCGCAGCCGTAGAAATCCTCGCACCCATTTCCAAGTTTCAAACGATACGCCCTCTGATGAACCCATGCAACTGGGTTTCACCCGTCTTACCCAGGAGGAGAGAATGCACCGTTTACAAAATCATCTATGCCTGTACTGCGGCCAAACAGGGCACAGGAAATCCACCTGCAGCGTACGACCTCCGACACCAGTTCAATCGGTGAGTCCTTCCCATGCTCCCGCACTTTTCAGTGTACTGATTCCTGTAATTATTAGATTTGGTAAAAGAATGATTAATGCCACTGCTCTTGTCGACTCTGGGTCTGCTGGAAACTTTATCTCTAAGAAATTTGCTTTAAATCACGAACTGTCTCTCAGCTCATATGATTCCTGTCTTGCAGTGGAAGCACTAGACGGTCGTCCTGTGGGTGAAGGACGCATCCGTATGATCACGAATAAGCTACAGTTACAAGTTGGTGTTCTACACACTGAAGACATGCAATTCTACATTATTGACTCAGTTAATCATCCACTGGTCTTGGGGCTGCCATGGTTACGTCGACATGATCCTCATATCTCCTGGAGGGACGGACAGATACTGCAGTGGAGTGAGTCATTCATGAAGCAGTGTATCCAGCCCATTCACAGAATTCCATTACGAACCACCAATATTTTACCTGAACCCGTTGATGAACGAATCCCTATTGAGTACCATGACTTGCACAAAGCTTTTAGTAAACAAAAAGCTACTCAACTTCCCCCGCATCGACCATGTGACTGTGCGATTGAATTAATTCCCGGCTCAAGTCCTCCAACGGGCCGAATATTTCCGCTATCACAACCTGAGCACAAGGCAATGTCTGAATATATCGACGAGGAATTGGCCAAAGGTTTCATCCGACCCTCAACATCTCCTGCTTCAGCTGGGTTCTTCTTTGCAAAGAAGAAAGATGGCAGTTTACGTCCATGTATTGATTACCGAGGGCTCAATGAGATCACCATCAAATTCCGCTATCCATTGCCCCTCGTACCTCCTGCCTTTGAACAATTAAGACAGGCCAAATATTATACAAAGCTTGACCTTTGCAGTGCATACAACCTTGTCAGAATCCGTGCTGGTGACGAGTGGAAGACCGCGTTTTCCACCACTAGGGGGCACTATGAGTACACGGTAATGCCCTTCGGCCTGTCAAACTGTCCTTCTGTGTTTCAATCCTTTATGAATGATGTCTTTCGGGATATGCTGGATCGTTGGGTAATCATTTACATCGATGACATCCTTATATATTCAAACACTATGGAGGAACATGTTGAACATGTGCGTAAAGTGTTGCAAAGCATGATTCACCATCATCTGTACGCCAAATTAGAGAAGTGTGAGTTTCACCAGACACAGATCGCCTTTTTGGGCTATGTCATCAGTGCAGAAGGGATTACTATGGATGACGCAAAAGTACAGGCAGTCCAACAATGGCCGTTACCCCAAAATCTCAAGGAGTTGCAGCGATTTCTGGGCTTTGCCAATTTCTATAGGCGGTTTATCAGAGGCTTTAGTTCCATAGCCGCACCGTTAACCGCCATGACCAAACGAAGCTCCCACAAATTATCCTGGTCCTCCGAAGCACGTCAAGCGTTTACTGATCTCAAGACTCAATTCACCACAGCTCCTATTCTCCGTCACCCCAACCCAGACCTACCGTTCATTGTGGAAGTGGATGCATCCAATACAGGAGTCGGGGCGGTGTTATCCCAACGCCAGGGTCAACCACCCAAAATGAACCTATGTGCCTTCTTCTCCCGTAAGTTGACCAGTGCAGAACGAAATTATGATGTTGGAAATCGCGAATTACTGGCAATGAAATTAGCCCTGGAAGAATGGAGACACTGGCTGGAGGGGGCTAATCAGCAATTCACCATCCTGACTGATCATAAGAATCTGGAATATCTTCGCTCAGCCAAACGTCTAAATCCCAGACAAGCTCGTTGGGCTTTGTTCTTCACCAGATTCAACTTCATTGTCACCTACAGGCCAGGGAGTAAGAATGGTAAGGCAGATGCACTATCCAGGCTATCAGAGGATAAACCCACAATTAGTGATGAAACCATTCTCCCTACAAACTTATTAGTGGCTCCAGTACAGTGGGACATACTTACCGAGATCCAAGAGGCGAACCGAGAAAATAACCCCCCAGTAGATTGTCCGAACCACCTAATTTTTGTACCCAATAATATACGTACCAGATTACTGACTCATGTTCATGACACTCCCAGCTCGGGGCATCCAGGCATCACGGCAACATTGGAGTTAGTCAAAGCTCGTTTCTGGTGGCCGTCTCTCACGAAGGATGTGATTAATTATGTTCAGAAATGTAAAATTTGTCAAACTACGAAGGCATCTCATCAAACCCCTGCTGGCTGCAAACTCCGCTCTCTGCAAAAATCTAAATATTAATGTTAGTCTCACCTCAGGGTACCATCCTCAATCCAACGGTCAAACTGAACGAATGAATCAAGAAGTCATCCGATTTCTACGTTCATACTGTCATCAGCAACAGCACGACTGGAGCCGGTATCTGATGTGGGCGGAATATGCACAAAATTCATTGATAAAGCCAGCTACGGGTATTACGCCATTTAAATGTATTCTCGGCTACCAACCACCTCTGTTCCCATGGTCCGGAGAACCCACTGAGTTACCTGCTGTCACGGATTGGCTGCAACGGAGTGAGGATGTTTGGAACCAGGCTCACAGACATCTCATGAGGGCAGTCAGGAGGAGAGAGATTCAGGCGAACCGTCATCGACGCCAGGGACCCACGTATCAACCAGGGCAGTGGGTGTGGTTGTTGACACGAGACCTTCTTCTGAGATTACCCTGCCGCAAACTCAGTCCCAGGTATGTAGGGCCATTCAAAATATTACGCCAGATTACTCCAGTGTCTTTCCGCTTAGCCTTGCCTAATCATTATCGTATTTCTCCTACTTTCCACATGTCATTACTCAAACCCGCTGGTGGTCCACGAGAGGAGGCGGCTGAGGAGGAATCGGAAACCAGGACCCCCTCACCTGTCATGATCGAGGGCGAAGAAGCCTATCTCGTTCGAGAAGTGCTGGACTCTCGACGCCGGGGTGGCGCCCTCCAATATCTGGTGGACTGGGAAGGGTATGGTCCAGAGGAACGGTCCTGGGTGAATGCTAGGGATATCCTAGACCCAACTCTCACGGAAGAGTTTCATCAGAGGTTTCCAGAGAAACCAGCCCCCCGACAGCGCGGTAGACCCCGGCGTCAGGTGCCTTCTCGCTTCAGGAGCCGCTCGCAGGAGGGGGGTTCTGTTGTAAATGAGGGCGATGCCAATCCTCTTGTGCACCACCAGAGGGAGCCATCGCCTGAATTCTAATTCGACTCACGGACTCAAATTCCCATAAGCCCTGCTTCCTGGCACTGATTGCGGTCCAGGTGCAGATCATCAACTCACGTGTATATATACCACACTCACGCTCTGGTTCTTTGCGAAGTCTTGATTTGCCTGGCTGTCATTTCTGAGCGTTCCATACTCCCTGCTTCGGACATCTGTGTTTCTGACCCTGTGCTTGTTCTACGACTAAGAAAGACATCTGCCTGCCCCTGATCTCCAGCCTGTTATTCTGACCAGTAAGATATCTGCCTGCCTTTGAACTCTTGCCTGTCCCACGTTCTGTCTCCTGGATTGCCCCTTTGTGTTTGTATGTATGTGTGCTTTTAATAAAGCTTGCAAATGGATTCAATGCCTTCTGACTCTTCACAACAGTAGTCTTGTGGTGTCAAGCTCTGATCTCTCTCTCTCTATATATATATATGTGTGTGTGTGTGTGTGTTTGTGTAATAAAATCTATATTTTGTTTTATACTGTTTGCTCATAATATTAGATGTGCACTGTATGTATTAAATGTTGTGAAATATATAATAAAAAGTTTGATTATATTCATTTGTGTGGAATTTTTATACTTCAAAGTTTACACATGCAGTTGTTAAATTAAAAAGGAAAAAAAAGAACAATGTTTAATATTAATAGAATTACTGCTGTATCCTGTATTCTAGGCAGTATTGATAAACTGCCACAAAATAATATTAAAACAAGTAGTAAGAACGCTGTCTCACAGTTGCTGAATGTCACACGACAACGTATGTTCAAATTTTATGAAAATGAACAAATTATTTATAACCTCAGCAAAACATCTTGTATGATGTCTTAATTAACCAATAAGGGCCAGTTAATAATGTTTGAAAGTTTGACTAAATATTCTAAATCTTGGATTTATATTTTAAAAATTATGTGCAACGATTGCATATTTTATCTGAAAATTAATGTTTTGTCCAATATTTCATTATTGCGAATAGTTTTTTTTTAAATAATCTATAAAGTTGGGTTTGTAAAGGGACACATGACCTTTCTGAAAATACACATTTATTAATCACACTGAAATGAAGATACACTTTGAATTTGTCCTTGACAGTGTTGACACAATTTGAGGTTTGTTTGCTGTTTTTCTGTTAGTAGATTAATTGTAAAAAGTGCAGGAGCTTGACCAACATTCATTTCTTACAGTCTAATGTCTAAATAATACAACAACTTTGTGGTTAAATTAAAAAATCTTAAACTTTATTTATTTATTTATTTTTGATGTCTCAAAGGCACTTTTTTGTGAAGTTGTTTTAAAATGTTTAGATTAAAGGTTTTGATCAACTTCAAATGATCACATTACACCAGATGTGACACAAACGGGCCACATCTGGCCCACATATAGCAGGCCACAACTCACACTACACCCGGGGTGTCACACACGGGCCACATCTGGCCCACATACAGCAGGCCACAACTCACACTACACCCGGTGTGACACATAAGGGCCACATCTGGCCCACATACAGCAGGCCACAACTCACACTACACCCGGTGTGACACATACGGGCCACATCTGGCCCACATACAGCAGGCCACAACTCACACTACACCCGTTGTGACACATACGGGCCACATCTGGCCCATATGTCTCCTGCCATTGCCAGAAGTGAGCCATATGTGCCTTAGTTGGCCCAGATGTGGCCCAGAACTGTATGCTATCTGGGGCTTGTTTTAGTCGCAACATAAAAGAGAGATGAGCCAACAAAATAGCCTGAATGCAAATTATTTATTATAAAATGTAACTCATAGAACAATCAATCAAAGCAACCAACAAATGTCTAGGGATAATAATGAAGATAAAGAACTTAGGATATAATCACAACAACATGTTAACTACATGATACAAGCAATGCAAAACAAAACCATAAGGTTAAAGATTTAATGAGATGGCAGGTCTTGACAGGAGGACTCCTGAGTAGCCACAGCGTCCTGGATTAGCTAGCAGCCTAGCACAACAACTTTTATATACCCATAGATGAGTAATGCAGGCATCCAATCAGGATTTACCACATACTCCAATCTGGAGTCTTGGGATCATCAAAGTGTATTAATATTGTCAAACTTAATACCTGTCGCTCTGCCTAAATCATCAAATATTCATAATTTATCTTTATTTATTTGTGTATTTTCCAGTGATGTTACTCATTCAGGGAGTCAGACAGAGAACATCATCCAAAACAACACTAGCTACATGAATACACTAGAGAGTGGAGTACAGATGTATCCGCACCTGTACAATCACTTGCAAAGAGAGTAAACACAGGTAAACACAGGATACTGCAGTGTAGGATTGTTGGAAAACAATATATCGTCACTCAGCCTTTTCAAACATTATTCAGACATGAAACATCCTGTGCACATGAGAAAATGTTTTGCTGCACTTATGTCATGTGTGCAACTTTTGTCCAATTCTGTAGACACTCATCAGAACTGTATGGTTTCTCTCCAGTGTGAATCCTCTTTTGTGTTTTCAGATGTGTTACTGATTAAACCTTTTGTCACACTGTGAACACTTGTACGGTCTCTCCAGTGTGAAACGTCGGGTGCAGTTTAAATTTTGAAATAAGTCTTCTCACACTCAAAGCACAAATACTCTTTCACACCAGTGTGGATCTTTATGTGTTCATTAAGGTTTGCTAATCGGTTGAAACTCTTCCCACACTGAGTGCATTTAATGGTTTATCTCTAGTGTGGGTCTTCATGTGTTTATTAAGGTCTGAGGAGTTGCTGAAACTCATCCCACACCGAAGCTGCAGTCACACTAGAGTTTGAGCATGCAAAATTCTGTTGTTTGGCGCTGTGAAAAGCGGCGGGATTAAACAAGATTATTAGACATAAAAAGTGAGCTATTGGTCCATATTTTACATTTCTGTCCAGAAAGGTCATGTTTTGATCTTTGATTGGTCTCACACAGTCAAGTGATGCGATTTTGCAGGTCAGAGTTCACCAAGCTTGAACTTTGCAATGCAGTGAACTGCGAAACTTGACACACAAACTTGGTTTCCGGTCTGACACATTCCCGTGCGTATGAATGGAAATCCATGGGGGAAAAAGTCCATTGTGACCGCTGCTTAAGTGCAAGTTTCTCTCCAGTGTGGCTCATAATGTGTAGATTAAGGGATGATGAGCAGATGAAACTCTTCCCACACTGAGTGCATGTGAATGGGTTCTCTCTAGTGTGGATCCTCATGTGTCGATTAAGGTTTGATGATTGGTTGAAATTCTTCCCACACTGAGTGCATGTAAATGGTTTCTCTCCAGTGTGAATCCGCATGTGTTCATAAAGGTGTGATGAGTAGTTAAAGGTCTTTCCACACTGGGTGCAAGAAAAGGGTTTCTCTCTAGTGTGGATCGTCTTGTGATTATTAAGGGATGATGATCGGTTGAAACTCTTCCCACACTGAGTGCATGTGAATGGGTTCTCTCTAGTGTGGATCTTCTTGTGTTGATTAAGGGATGATGATTGGCTAAAACTCTTCCCACAGTGCGTGCATCTGAATGGGTTCTCTCCAGTGTGAATCATCATGTGAATCTTAAGATCTAAATTTCTTCCAAAACTCTTTCCACACTGAGTGCATGTGAATGGTTTCTCTCCGGTATGAATCATCATGTGTTCATTAAGGTGTGATGATCGGCTGAAACTCTTTCCACACTGAGTGCATGTGAATGGTTTCTCTCCAGTGTGGATCCTCATGTGTTGATTTAAGTTTGATGATTGGCTAAAACACTTTCCACACCGAGTGCATGTGTATGGTTTCTCTCCAGTGTGGATCCTCCTGTGAATCTTAAGTTCCCTTTTTCTTCCAAAACTATTCCCACACTGAGGGCATGTGAATAGTTTCTCTCCAGTGTGGATCCTCATGTGAATCTTAAGATAGCCTTTACTTCCATAACTCTTTCCACACTGAGTGCAGGTGAAACTATTTTTGTCTCCCCTTTTCAAAATACCATCAGTCTGTAAATGAGTTTTTTCCTTAATTTTAACATGATGTTCCTCCTCTTTACTGCCCTCATTCTCTTCAATCAGGTCTGAAATAAATAAAACATGTTTTCATTAAGTCTTAAAAACTCTCATCAAAAGCTGAAAAGTGGAAAGACACTGGAAACATTGGCTACACACACTGCAATTTTGATGCATGGTAAATGTAAAATAAATCAGATCATATTTTGTTTGGTCTATTAACATGTACACATTTAAGCAGATGCAATTCAATTCATCTTTATTTATCTAGTGCTTTTAAAATGTAAATTGTGTCAAAGCCGCTTAACATAGAAGTTATAGTAAATTGAAACCGTGTCAGTCCAGTTTTCAGACTTTCTTACATAATTGATCATAAAAGTAATTTTGATCATATTAATAAGACAGATTTGAAAGCTGTAAATTGAACTTTTATTTGTATATATTCATAATTACAACAAAATGTTTTTCTAAAATGTGTAAAGCAGAAGGGAACAGGGCCGGAGTGGGACTCCTTTTTAGCTCTGGAATTTCAAGCCTTAGTCCGGCCCACCTCAGTCGACTGACTATATCAATAATAATATGCGGATGATCTTCTTTTTCTGTCGAATCCAGATACATGTATTCCAAAAGTTTTTACAATAATTTCAGAATTTGGAAATGTTTCTGGATACAAAGTCAATCTAGCAAAGAGTTTCCTTTTCCCTATCAATGATAGAGCACAGCAAATGTCCTTCCAATCCTTTCCATTTTCATTTTATCGAAGTCCTGATAAATTTGTATAGTGACGCGCAAATATAAGGATTCGTTCAATAATAATTTTAAAACGACATTAGTGCTCAAGGACACTTTACAAACAGTAGGAGAACAAGAAAAGCAATAACCTTAAGAAGGTAGAGAAAATGGGAGACTAATAATACATAAAATAATGACAAAAGACATGAGAACAAGTGACAAGAAAGAAACTGATTCATGTCTTTCAATGCGTGCTTGTGTGCATTTAGGAGAACTAGGCAGCACACTCAGGGCTGCAAGATGGATTTAATTTAGTATTCTTATTATTAAAATATATCTGAATGAAGATCAAATGACTGAGTTGGTTTTGAGAATGAAAATTAACCTGTTTGTTCCTGCAGATCTTCCTGTTTGACTGTGATTGTTTCTTCAATCTTCACATCTTCACTCTCCTCTTTAATAAACGCCATCTTTATAACAGTGTGGAGATCAGTCGCTTCAGCAGGAGCTTTTCACTGCGTTTGGACACTTTATCCTGTTTAAAATGAACAAAACAATGAACAGAAACAAAATAACTTCTCTTCAACACTTGCTTCAACAGTTTCTTTATATGAGAGTGATTGACAAAAATAAATCAGGTAAGTCTGAGCAAGAAACAATAGCCACAAACAAATGACCTAATAAAATAAAAACTAGTTCTCCATTTATTTTATATATATATATATATATATATATATATATATATATATATATATATATATATATATATATATATATAATATTGTATACTTATATTAGAATGACATTATGCTAGTAAATAAATAAAACCTTCATTAAAACAAACATTTCTGTTGTTCAAACAATAGCCCTCGATTACTGTGATTAAAATAGTACTTCGTTGTATAAAGAATTAAAATAATAGTCAACAGCAGGTATGTCATATTGGAAGAAAAACCTGAAACTTTAATCAATCGGTTTATATGTGTAAAGTTGTGAAACAAACCTTCCTAAAGTTGAACTGCATCGCGGAAGCGGCGCAGCCTTATGACGTCACACAACACACCAAAATAAAAGTCTTTTTAGTTCAGTTTTTTTTTTTTTTTTGGCCACTTACTGTTGCAGTCAGGACATGATAAATTTCTCTCTCGTTTTCCACTTTACACAACATATCTGCTGTCTTTCATATACATCGACATTCAGTATTTGAAGTTGATCAAAACTTTTAATCCAAACATTTTAAAACAATTTTGAAAAACTTGTTTAATCCACTAAGTTTAAGTGTTTTTTTATTATTATTGTTGCAAAAAAGTTTACATCACAAAACAGGGAACAATCAACATCGCAAGGCATATTTACCATTAAAATAAATAAAACAAATTTAATTTGTTACAACTGCAACAAAAGATCTACATCAAAAGAATAACAAAACATTATGACAATAAATATTTTAAAAATAAAGTACAGAGAGCTTCAGTTATTTTACTTTGATTTCTGAAGTATTTGAAGCTTTGAGCCACTTTCTCTACCTCAGAAAGAAAACACCTAAAAGAGGGTCTGCACTTGTTCCTCTTACATCAATGAATATGACATTTACCCATTAGTAAAATAAAGTTCACAACATCAGAGAAAGAACAATGTAATCAGCTTTGTAAAATAAAAAATCTTCTAAAACGATAAGGGGGACTGAAATCATCTTTAATGAAAGCCAAGGATGGATGTCAAACCAGAATTTAAAAGTAATTTCACAAGAAAAAAATTAGTGATCGAGTGTTTCTGGAAGATTTGAGCATATCTATCAACATCAAAGTTAAATCTTTTTTGAATAAACTAATTCACAGGATATATCCTAAACACAATTCTGCAATGAGTTTCCTTAACCTTTGGTGCTACAGGATATTTAAGATAAAAGGTAAAAGCTTTATCCTCTACTAAGGGTTTAACAACTCCTAGATAATGACACTTAAAATCACCAATGATAAGCGTTTAAATTGTTTGTAAATAAGCTTGATGTTACATTTACCATCGAAAATATCAACATTTGATATTTTTAAAAAATGGAAGAAAAGTTATAAGTATAAATGGGAGATCAAAACAATTACTTTGAATTAACCTAAACAAAGCAATAGGTATAGCCTCGCAAATTTCAGTATAACCTTTATCTGTGATTTTAACTCTATATTTATTTAATAATCCGTTTTGAGATAGTAGCAGTCAATTTTTGTCTAACAAATCATTAATAAATATAATGCCTTTATTGTACCAGTCACTTTTAAACAGTGATTTTCTGTTAATAATTATAGCCCTTTTATTCCAAAGAGTGGATTTATGAGAGAAAAATTATGGGTAAATATAATTTTCCAAAAAAGTAGTGCTTGCTTATGAAAATTAGACAGCGTCAAAGGAAGTTTTGAACAATCATAATCATATCTTAATACAAATTCAAGGCCACCATTTTTTTAAACAAATTATTTGGGATATGATACAATATTGAATAAGGCTTAGCTAAACACTCTTTCAATCATTTAACTCTAAAAGTGCCATGAAGACATTCAAAATTAATAGCTTTTAAACCTCCATATTCATACTCTTTGATCATATGATTCTTATGTAAATAATGTGATTTATTTTTCCAAATAAATTTAAATAATATTGAATTTATAGATTTACCTATTTTGGGAGGAGCATATAAAGGATAAGTTAAATATATCATTTTAGATAACCCCAGTCAAAAGAATTCTACCTAATATGGAAAGGTCTCTAGCTAGACAATGATTTAGGGATTTTTCCATCCCTTCCATTTTAATATTAAAATTTGCACATTCTCTATTAACAGAATTTTTGGTGATGGTAACTACCAAGTATTTAACTTCTTCTTTTACTAGAATGCACTCTAATTCTCTTAAAGTACAATTCTGAATAGTTCATATTCCACATTTTCTTAGGTTTAAGGTAAATTCAGAAGCTTTAGGAAACAGAAATTTTGACAAGAGCTAAAGGGAGCACCTCCCTTTTTTTAAGAATTAATAGAGTGTCATCAGCAAACTGATTTAAACTAAAAGTCCTACCAGGTATATCAATACCTAAAGTGTACTCTGAATTTTTTTTAATATAATGACATAAGTTCAACAGCTATATTAAAAAGAAAAGGTGAGATGGCACATCCTTGATGGATTCCTCTTTTGATGTAAACTCTAGGAGATCATGAATTTTTAGAGATTTACTACTGAATATATCAGTATAGAACATGGAAATTACCCTACAAAAGCTCGGACCAAATCCAAAAGTTTCTAAAGATTTTCTAAAGACAAAAAAGAATGCTCAAGGGTATCAAATGCCTTGAAAAAGTCTATAAATAGAAATAAACTTGTCTGAGGAATTAAATACCTATAATTGAGCATATCAAGCATCAGTCTGATATGATTGTGAATACTTCTCACTTTAATGAAAGCTGATTGTGTTTCATTAATTATCTCGCCTATACCTTTTTTGAGTCTATTGGCAAATACATGAGAGAGCAATTTAAAATCATTGGACAAAAGAGTTATGGGTCTCCAATTGTCTAAAAATAATTGGCCTTTGCTTGGCTTTAGAACTAAATGATTAAACCCTGCTTCATAGAAGTCGATAGTTCTCTTTCTCTATACATTCCTTAAGTGCTTCAAAAACTAAAAATCCCATCTCTGGCCAAAAATGTTTATAAATCTCAACTGTGATTTCATCTGTACCTGGGGATTTTCCATTGAACATTTGAGAAATAGCAACATCAAGTTCAGAGATAACAATGTCAGATTCCATCATTTCACGGAAGCTGTCATCTATAATAGAAACTTTATCTTTTGAAAAGCAAAAGAAAAAGTCACAATCACTCTCATTAAATTTTGATTCATATAATAACATGAATAGATGTAATCATCAATCAAAGTTTTCTCTTCACTTACATTGTTATTTATGCTACGTTTATTAATAGTTTTTGAAGCTTGCCTTTGCTTTACTAAATTAAAAAAATATATGAAGAATTTTTCTCCCCCTCCTCTATCCATTTCACTCTAGATCGTAAAGCTCCTTTAGCTTTTTCTGTATAATAGTAATCTAACTCTGATGGCAAAATACGAAGTTCATTTTGTTCTATATCTCCAAGAAAATCTTTATCACCAGGGTCATTTAATCTAGATAAAACTGTTAACTGTCTTTTTTTTCCTAACAGAGGAAAACAATAGTTCATAACAGCAGAGCCATTTTTAACTTGATTTATTTTTAATTTGAGAAAAGTGTTTGGTTAATCAGCCTTTAAAACATGGATTAAATAAAAATACAGTAATAAAAGTGTCTATTTATCTATATATTTAAAATGTATTTGTAATGCATTGTTTTATTGCTTAATTAAATGACATTTAAAAACACAATTCAAACATATCTATTTATTTGTCCATTTAAATTGTGATTTATTTATGTACATTTTTATGCTGGGCGAAGCAGTGGCGCAGTAGGTAGTGCTGTCCCCTCACAGCAAGAAGGTCGCTGGTTCGAGCCTCTGTTCAGTTGGTGTTTCTGTGTGGAGTTTGCATGTTCTCCCTGCATTCACGTGGGTTTCCTCCGTGTGCTCCGATTTACCTCACAGTCCAAAGACATGCGGTACAGGTGGATTGGATAGGCTAGATTGTCTTTAGTGTGTGTGTGTGTGTTCCAGACATGGGTTGCGGCTGAAAGGGCATCCGCTGCATAAAAACTTGCTTGATAAGCTGGAAGAGTAGCCACACAAATCCTCACTTGTATTAGCCGGGAATCGACTCTACCGCGTAGCAGGCAAGAATTCTACCACTGAACCACCAATGCTGATATGCTTTTACTGCAGCCCTAGTGGGGTGTGATTGCTGCAAGGCTGTTACCCAGAGCTGGAAGAGTAGCAACACAAAATAGAAAGTGCATATTCCGGGAATCAGACCCGGGTCTTCTGTGTGGTAGGCAAGAAATCTACCACAGAACCACCAATGCTGATATGCTTATACAGCAGCCCTAGTGGGGTGTGATTGCTGCAAGGCTGTTACCCAGAGCTGGAAGAGTAGCAACACAAAAGAAGAATTGCATTGGCCGGGAATCAGACCCGGGTCTCCCGCGTGGCAGGCGAGAATTCTACCACTGAACCACGTATGCTGACCGATTTTTTTGGCTTTGTGTTGTGTGAGTGCTAAAAGGCCGTCAACCGGAGCGAAAAAAGGAGCCACACAAAACCACACTTTTATTAGCCGGGAATCTACTCTAAGTCTACCGTCTGGCCGGTGAGAATTCTACCACTGAACCACCAATGCTGATAAGCTTTTACTGCAGCCCTAGTGGGGTGTGATTGCTGCAAGGCTGATACCCAGAGCTGGAAGAGTAGCAACTCAAAACCAGAATTGCATTGGCCGGGAATCGGACCTGGGTCTCCAGCGTGGCAGGCGAGAATCCTACCACTAAACCACCAATGCTGATATGCTTATGTTACAGCCCTAGTGGGCTGTGATTGCTGCAAGGCTGTCACCCAGAGCTGGAAGAGTAGCAACACAAAAGAGAAATTGCATTAGCCGGGAATCAGACCCGGGTCTCCAGGGTGGCAGGCGAGAATTCTACCACTGAACAACCAATGCTAATTTGCTTATGCTGCAGCGCTAGTGGGGTGTGATTGATGCAAGACAGTTACCCAGAGCTGGAACAGTAGCAACACAAAACAGCACTTGCATTGGCCGGGAATCAGACCCGGGTCTCCCACGTGGCAGGCGAGAATTCTACCACTGAAGCATCAATGCTGACATGTTTATACTGCAGCCCTAGTGGGCTTTGATTGCTGCAAGGCTATTACCCAGAGCTGGAAGAGTAGCGACACAAAACAGGAATTGCATTGGCTGGGAATCGGACCGGGGTCTCCCGCATGGCAGGCGAGAATTCTACCACTGAACAACCAATGCTGACTGATGTTGTGTTTTGCCTTTGTGTTGTGTGAGTGCTAAAAGGCCGTCAACCAGAGCTGAAAAAGGAGTCACACAAAATCACACTTGTTGTAGCCAGGAATCGACTCTAGGTGTAACGCATGGTAGGCGAGAATTCTACCACTGAACCACCAATGCTGATATGCGTTTCCTGCAGCCCTAGTGGGGTGTGATTGCTGCAAGGCTGACAACCAGGGCTGGAAGAGTAGCAAGACAAAACAGGAATTGCACTGGCCGGAAATAGGACCCGGGTCTCCCGCGTGGCAGGCAAGAATTCTACCACTGAACCACCAATGCTGACCCATGCTCTTCCTTGCCTTTGTGTTGTCTAAAAGGCCGTTAACCAGAGCCACACAAAACCACACTTGTATTAGCCGTGAATCGACTCAAGGTCTCCTGCGTGGCAGGTGAGAATTCTACCACTGAACCACCAATGCTGATTGCTGCAAGGCTGATACCCAGAGCTGGAAGAGTAGGAACACAAAACAGGAACTGGAATGGATGGGAATCGGACCAGGGTCTTCTGCATGGCAGGCGAGAAATCTACCACTGAACCACCAATGTTGTTATGCTTATTCTGCAGCCCTAGTGGGGTGTGATTGATGCAAGGCTGTTACCCAGAGCTGGAAGAGTAGCAACACAAAACAGCACTTGCATTGGCCGGGAATCGACAATATGTCCAGCTATAAAGACAATATGTCCAGCTATAGGAGGGCTCTAAAATCTGCCAGGACCGAGCACCTGCGCAAACTGATAGAAAATAATCATAACAATCCTAGATTTTTATTTAACACCATCTCTAAATTAGCAAATAATCGGTCATCCTTGGAACAAACTACTCCACCGCAAATTAGTAGTGATGACTTCATGGATTTTTTCAGTAATAAAATAGAAGACTTTAGACAGAAAATAGGAGATGCCAAACTTTCTGCACCGGCTTATACTCCAAATCCTGTAAATATTTTATTGAATCATAATAATAACCTACACTGCTTCAAAATCATAGAACATGAAGAGTTAGATAAAATTATAAATAGCTCTAAACCAGCTACGTGTATGCTGGACTCAATTCCAACAAAATTACTGAAAGAGCTGCTACCTGCTATAGGAGAACGTTCGAGGTTACTAAAGTAACCCTTCGTTCCCTGAGGAGGGGAACGGAAGCACTATAAGTGGATTTGATTGTTAAAATCCACGTATTGGGAGATTCGGTTCAGAAGCTACTCGTCTGAAAGAGTATTGAACGGGCCAATTAAGAGTGAATTGGCAGCGCAAGCCTGCGCAGGTGAGCGGCATAAGCAATCAACTGAGTATATAAGCTCACCTGGCGCCAGCAGACGCTATCCTTTTTAAGCTGAAGAGACTTTTAACAGCTAAGGGACAGTCATTATGGCGACGGAGTATAGTGCTTCCGTTCCCCTCCTCGGGGAACGAAGGGTTACTTTAGTAACCTCGAACGTTCCCCTTCGGGGGGAACTCCAGCACTATAAGTGGATTTGATTGTTAAAATCCACGTATTGGGAGCCCATTGAAAGCGCCATAATGACTGCACCTTACCAACACCCACCATGAGAGAGCGGTCAGGCAAGCGTGACGCACCCAAATCATGAGAGGCGTGGTCCTCCAACGTGCCCTTGGCCCTAACTTATCCCACTTCAAAAAGAAGTTTTACGGAATAGGTATCTTTTTTGGGAGTCGCTAGCGTCTAGATAATTCTAGGAATATACGACAGTACGTTGGGAAGCGTGCCATCCCAGTAGGGAGGACGCTGCGGAGACCATCCGCACCCAATAGGGGGAAACAAATGGAATTACATATGGACTAACCCTGAAAAGGGGGAGTGCACATAAAAGGTGGTTAGCAGATAGGGAAAGCACGGGTCCGCCCAGGGGGGGAACTTAACCATGGCGGAAACAGCATATGGGGATCACCAGCGGGGATTGGCCATAGCAGGCACCTATACCCAAAACGCGGGCTGACCAGCGGGCAGACCTACTACGTAATGGGCCAGCAAGTGACTCCTCCGCTGAGTCAGTGCTGGGGGCCTCGGAGGAATCTGCAGGGCTCACCGAATGGGGAACTTTACTGACAGAGAGGAGGGTGCACATCTCTCCGTGTTAGGGAAAAAAGGCACCGCAAGCGTGTACAACACCTACCGAGTTGTTTCCTCAATCACCAAAGGTACCTAACACCCTTGAGGAAACCGGCTCCACTCGCAGATTATAAAATCTTGCAAATGTGTTGGGTGTCGCCCAGCCCGCAGCTCTACAATGTCTGTTAAAGAAGCGCCACGCGCACACGCCCAAGAGGATGCAACGCTCCGAGTGGAGTGCGCGTGCACTCCTGGGGGGCGCGGCTGGCCTCTGCTCAATAAGCATATGAAATGGCCTCCACAATCCAGTGGGATAAACGTTGTTTAGACACGGCACTTCCCTGCTGCCGTCCGCCATAACAGACAAAGAGCTGCTCAGAAGATCTAAAGTTCTGAGTACGGTCCTCATAAATGCGCAGAGCGCGAACTGGACAAGTAAGGACAGGGCTGGGTCTGCCTCCTCCGGGGGCAGCGCTTGCAAGGTTACTACCTGATCTCTAAAAGGAGTGGTAGGAACTTTGGGCACATAACCCGGCACATAATTCCAGGCACGAGTCACTGACCGAAAATGCCTCCAGGTCCCCGACCCTCTTAATGGAGGCCAACGCGACCAGCAGAGCTGTCTTCAGGGACAGAAATCTTAAAGATACTGTATCGAGTGGCTCGAAGGGATCAAATCGCAGGCTTGTGAAAACGAGGGCGAGATCCCAAGAGGGCGTGAGAGGGGGGCGAGTTGGATTAATTCGCCTAGCGCCTCTGAGGAACCGGATGATGAGGTTATGCTTTCCCACGGTGCCGCCAGCCACCGCGTCATGGTGAGCGGAGATGGCAGCAACGTAAACCTTGAGAGTGGAGGGCGACAGCCTGCTGTCCAGCTTCTCTTGAAGGAAAGAGAGCACAACACTGATCTGGCAAGATCGGGGGTCTTCTCTGCGAGAGACACACCACTCAGTGAATAGACTCCACTTCAGGGCGTAGGCGCGCCTCGTGGAGGGGGCTCTAGCCTGAGTGATGGTATCAACCACCGCGGGCGGCAGGTTACCTAAGTCTTCCTCGCGTCTATGGACCACACGTGGAGGTTCCAGAGATCGGGACGAGGGTGCCAGACGATGCCTTGTCCCTGAGAAAGTAGGTCCTCTCTCAAAGGGATCTGCCAAGGGAGGGCCGTCGCGAGTAGGGAGAGTTCTGATATCCAGGTTCGGTTGGGCCAGAGGGGCGCAACTAACAAAACCTGCTCCTCGTCCTCCCTGACCTTGCACATTAACTGCGCGATCAGGCTCACTGGGGGAAACGCATACTTGCGTACGCCCCGAGGCCAGCTGTGGGCCAGTGCATCCATGCCGAGAGAGCCCTCGGTCAGGGAATAAAACAACTGGCAATGAGCGTTCTCGGGGGAAGCAAACAGATCGATCTGGGCCTCCCCGAATCGCGCCCATATCAGCTGAACAGACTCGGGGTGGAGTCTCCATTCCAGATAGGCACGCTACCCTGGTGACCGAGTCCAGCTCCATCCCGAGAAAAGAGATCCTCTGCACCGGGGCGAGTTTGCTCTTTTCCCAGTTGACCTGCAACCCCAGTAGGCGGAGATGCCGGAGCACCTCGTCTCTGTGCGCAGTCAATTGCTCCCGAGAGTGGGCTAAAAACAGCCAGTCGTCGAGATAATTGAGTACGCGGATGCCCGCAAGCCGCTGAGGCGCTAGGGCACCCTCCGCGAGTTTGGTGAAGACCCGCGGAGACAGAGAGAGCCCGAAGGGGAGGACCTTGTACTGCCATGCTCGACCTTCGAACGCAAACCGCAGAAACTGATGGTGGCGTGGAAGAATGGAGACATGAAAATACGCGTCCTTCAGGTCTATGGCTGCAAACCAATCCTTAGGACGAACGCATCGGAGGATGCGCCTCTGCGAAAGCATTCTGAACGACAGCTTGTGAAGGCAGCGATTCAAAACGCGCAGATCTAGGATTGGCCGTGACCCACCGCTCTTTTTGGGTACGATGAAGTACGGGCTGTAAAACCCGCTCTCCATCTCGGCTGGAGGTACCGGCTCGATTGCACCCTTCGCCAGGAGGGCAGCAATCTCCTCTCGCAAGACAGGGGCGGACGGGGGATTGACCCTGGTGAAACACACGCCCATGAACCTGGGAGGCCGTTTGGAGAACTGTAGTTCGTAGCCGAGTCTGATCGTGCGTATGAGCCACCGCAAGGGGGGCCACCTGACTCCGGAGGGGGGGGGCTGGGAGAAGGGAGACCGTCCCCCCAGCGCCCGTGAGCCGCTGGTGGAGCATGCAGACCTTGCGAGCTGAGAGGTGGCGCGTCCCAGGCTGGCAGGGCCTGCAGTGCCCGTGAGCCACTGGCGCAGTGCACCGAACCTACGAGCTAGAGAGCTGAGCTCAAACTGGCAGATTTCGGGCTGTCACCGCCGGAGAAGTGGAAAAGTGCCCTTTCATTTCATGGCAGTAAAAAGTGCCGTTGGAAATGGCGCCCCGCCCTCCAGCGGGGAAAGAGCAAGTTCCCTCCTCTACAGATGACCTGTCCCAGGGACGCTTCGCGGTCCGTTGCCAGACTTAGCGGCGTTCTGGGCAGGGGGAGTGGCCTGCTTCCGAGGTGCTCGACGCGCTCGCTTCGCCAGAGGCGAGTGCGGGGGCGGTGCAGCTCTCGTAGGCAGGCGCCTTCGGCGAGGAGCAGGTATGGATGGCACGGCGGGCGGAGCGGGCTTACGGGGCCGCCGATTAGACATCACCCATCGGACTGCTCTCTCACTGCCTCGAATTCCTGGGTGAATTCGCAGACTGTGTCGCCGACCAGCTTGGGATATGGGCGAGTCAAGAAAGCGGACTTTGTCAACTTCACGCATATCAACCAAGTTTTGTTAGAGGTGGGGCTTCTGGACCACTAGTGTGGACATCGTCCTCCCCAAAGCACACGCAGCGGACTTAGTAGTCCGAAGAGCTTAGTCGGCTGCGGTGCGAAGCTCATAAGCCTGGGTTGGACCCACCCTCGTGCAGCTCGGCCAGTGCCTGCGCTTGGTAGCGCTGGTCGGTGGCTATCGCATGCAAGGCGGATGCAGCCTAGTCCGTAGCTTTGTAAGCTCTAGCTCTGAGGGAGCCGAAAACTCACAGGCTTTGGATGGGAGACGAGGCAGACCCCGCCAAGAAGAGGCGCTGCGCGGATTAACCGCCATCGCACACTCAACCTGAGGAATCGCCACATACCCCCTGGCCGCTCCACCACCAAGAGTGGTGAGCGTGGAGGGACACGCAGCACGAGCAGAAAAAAGGTGCTCTTTAAGACCGCGTGAGCCTACTGTGCGTCGCCGGGAAGAAGGGAACGCCCCTCTAGTCGGTCCGGCCGCGGAGCTGGGGGATAAACCATCTCCAACCCATGGCCGAAGCAGCCTGGGAAAGCACGGCTAACACGTCCGTTTCAGTATCCGTTTTGACAGCGCTCACCTGCCCGAAGGGGGTGAGCGGGTCCGGATCATCGTCGGACAATGAAAGCCCACCCTCCGATGCCGCGGAGGACATCTGATCTCCGGTGTCAGCGAGCGTGAGAGCTACCATCTGATTAGACGGATCACTCCCAGCGCCCGAAGCTTGGATGGAGCGCTTGGAGGAGCGAGAGGTCCGCGAGCCCTTAGGCGACAGATTATCTCTCGCTGGAACCCTCAGATCTGCCCGAGCGCCCGCTGCAGAACAGGAGGCGACTGGGGTGGCTCGCTTTCTCACGAGAGTTTGCCGCGATCTCAACTGCGCGACTTTCATGGCATCGTAGTGACGACATGAACCGCCCCCGAGCACCACATTAACATGCTGGATCCCCAAACATGTAATGCAGTGATCGTGCCCATCATCAGAAGCCAGGAAACCCCCGCAACCAGAAACGCACAGTCGGAGCGCCGTCCTGAAAAGGACGTGCTGCACGACTGTGTTGCTCTTTTAGGATGCTTTGCAACAATACGCACCGCTCTGGAGGACCGGACCCAAAGGGACGCCAGGCAAGGGAGAAACCCAGCTTGACCATCTGCCGCTGCGTGGACTCGCTCTGGACCGGGAGACACTCGTTCGCTCGAAGTGGCTGTAGACAGCAGGAGGAACCCTCATGAAGCTCGATCAGAAAAGTCTCTGAAGCGAAAAGGATAGCGTCTGCTGGCGCCAGGTGAGCTTATATACTCAGTTGATTGCTTATGCCGCTCACCTGCGCAGGCTTGCGCTGCCAATTCACTCTTAATTGGCCCGTTCAATACTCTTTCAGACAAGTAGCTTCTGAACCGAATCTCCCAATACGTGGATTTTAACAATCAAATCCACTTATAGTGCTGGAGTTCCCCCCAAAGGGGAACCTCTTCTTAACATTATCAACTCTTCTTTATCTATAGGCCATGTTCCAAACTCTTACAAGCTAGCTGTTATTAAGCATATTATTAAGAAACCGCAACTAGACACCAACAACTTAGCTAACTATAGGCCTATTTCAAATCTTCCATTTATGTCTAAAATACTAGAAAAATACTCAATTATGCTCTTTTCTGCAGACGAACAATATTTTTGAAGTGTTTTAGTCAGGTTTTAGGGCTCATCACAGTACAGAAACCGCCTTAGTGAAAATAACCAATGATTTACTCTTAGCTGCTGACCAAGGGTGCATCTCTCTATTAGTTTTACTCGATCTTAGTGCGGCATTTGACACCATTGACCACAGTATCCTCATGAATCGCTTAAAGTCTACAGGTGTCCAGGGACAGGCTCTACAATGGTTTAAGTCATACTTAACTGACCGTTACCAGTTTGTGAATATTAATGGACAGCCTTCACAAGTCAGCCCAGTATGGGGTGCCTCAAGGATCAGTTTTAGGCCCTTTACTGTTTACTATTTACATGCTACCTCTGGGAGACATTATTAGAAGACATGGGATCATCTCTCACTGCTATGCAGATGATACTCAATTATATATTTCAACTAAACCTGACGAGACGTCTGAACTTTCTAAACTAACTGAGTGTATCAAAGACATTAAAGACTGGATGACCAACAATTTTCTTCTCTTAAACTCCGACAAAACAGAATTATTACTTATTGGGCCTAAATCTTGTGCACAGCAGATCTCGCAACTCAATTTACAATTAGAGGGATACAAAGTTAGCGTTAGCTCTACTATAAAAGATCTGGGTGTCATATTAGACAGCAATCTAACTTTTGAAAATCATATATCCCATGTCACAAAAACTGCCTTCTTTCATCTGAGAAATATCGCTAAATTACAAAATATGCTATCCATCTCAGATGCAGAAAAGCTAGTCCATGCTTTTATGACTTTGAGGCTGGATTACTGTAATGCTGTATTTGCTGGCTGCCCAGCATCCTCTATTAACAAACTTCAATTAGTACAAAATGCAGCAGCCAGAGTTCTGACCAGGTCTAGAAAATATGATCATATCACCCCAATTTTATCCTCCTTACACTGGCTGCCTGTTAAGTTTCGTATTGAATTTAAAATATTACTTCTCACCTATAAAGCTCTAAATAATCTAGCTCCTGTTTATCTAACCAACCTTCTGTCTCGCTACAAACCAACTCGCTCTTTAAGATCTCAAAACTCAGGGCTTCTGGTAGTACCTAGAATAGCAAAATGAAGTAAAGGAGGTTGAGCCTTCTCTTTCATGGCTCCTACACTCTGGAATAGCCTCCCTGATAACGTCCAAGGCTCAGACACACTCTCCCAGTTCAAAACTAGATTAAAGACCTATCTGTTTAGTAAAGCATACACTCAATGCATCACCTAGCGGGTTCCACACAGGCTTCTGCATCTTGTTTATATACACTATGAACAGCAGCTACGCTAATTATTTTCTTTATTCTCTATTTTCACCTGGGGATACTCATCCCGAGGTCCTCAGATTATGCGGAGTCACTAATTGGATCCAAGACCAGCGACGTGATGATCCCAAGGATTCCATATGCGGGACCAGGCCATATCCTGAGCTACTGCTGCGCTGTTGGTCATAGGGGAGTGGAGAGCATGAGACTGATTCCAGTGATGCTCCAGGGACAGACGAGTCTTTGCTGAGGCCTGCTTCCAGCCTCCACCGCTGAGACTGCAGCTCTGCACAAGACTTTTGGTCAGCGGAGAAATTAAAATGGTCATGCTGAACTGAGTCTGGTTCTCTCAAGGTTTTTTTTCTTCACTCTCCTATTGGTGAAGTTTTTTTTTTCCCTCTCCGCTGTGGCTACTGGCTTGCATGGTTCAGGATCTGAAAAGCTACACATCGATGAATTTGCTCTTTAGGGTTTGGACTCTCAGTAATAACTTCAAACCACACTTAACTGAGCTAAACTGAACTGAACTGAGCTTAAACACTAAAAACTGAACTACCCTGATCCAGTTACTATGACCATTTATGTGAAGCTGCTTTGACATAATCTACATGGTAAAAGCACTATACAAATAAAGCTGAATTGAATTGAATTGAATTTTGATTTCGATGACTTTCCCCAATTACTCAGTTACTTCTGCATTAAATGGCAGTTGGGAGATGAGTTCATCTCCTGAGAGTTCAAAGAGTTTAGCTGACGCTTTCAGCTCACTGAAATCTTCAAGCAAGAGTGTGAGCTCCTCATCGGTTTCATGCAGTCCAATGACTTTGATGATTTTTGTTGTCGGTCCCTGATCAGCAATCTGAAAAAGAAAAAAAATTATTCAGGTGTATTCATAAAAATATATGAAACACTAGCTGTGCATATACCTTATTTACTTTATAAATTAATTAACGAAGTAAAAAAGTATATGTTAAAGTCACTAAATTTTAAAGTAAATTTTAAATTTACTCACCCTAAAGTGATTCCAAACCTTTGTATTTCTTTGTTCTGTTAAACACAAAAGATATTCTGAAAAAAGCTGAAAAGCTTTAATCATTAACTTCATTGTATTGGTTTTCTCCTACAAATAAAGTCATTTGTGATAGGTTTTCAGCTATTTTTAAAAAAAATCTTTTGTATTTAACAAAATATAGAAAATTCTTATTTTAAACCACTTGATGGTGAGTAAATTTAAATTTTTGGTCTTAGCTCCAACTTGCTTCAGAACAAATGCCTGGAAGTTTCTAGTATACCTAGTAAGAGCTTGATTAGCTTGGTCAGATGTGCTTGATTAGGGTTTGAGCTAAACTCTCCAGTACAGTGTGGACATCCCTACTTTAAAGTATACATCAAGTTAGCACACAAGGGTTTTCTGGTTTATGTTAAAGGGGTGGTCCAGAATGTATTTTTAAGGCTTGGTGGCGTTTATAAGATGCAAGGCAATGTGTGCTCATGTTTCACAAACAACTTCAGGTTTTCCATATATCTTACTTTTATTATATACAGAAATTCTGCTTGCATGAAAACGACTGTCACATTTCCTAGTTCCTCCAAAAGGCCCGCCCTTAAGTGACTCTGATTGGTCATCTAACATAATGTGCTGCGATTCGTGGATCAACTCTATGTCACACCCCTACAAGCACCTGCTTTTGTGCAGTGTAAACAGTCAGTCAACCTCATGCCTGCTCTCTAAATTAAAATCTGACAAATGTCTGTAACGAGTGAAAATGTGGTGCGGCTCCTTAAAGAGAGATCGCCATGGTGTGTTTTGTGTATCTGAACTATCTGTAGATGCATGTAACACGAAAAGCTCATGTCCATGGGACCGATGTTTCTTTTTCTCTGATGCTCAGTTTTAGTTATTTTTCAGTTATATACAGTGACACTGGTGACAGAAGAATAAGAACAAGATGTCGGATGCTTCAATTGATTTTTCTGCTGCAACACGAGTTAAGTGAACTACACTATTTTTTTTAACAATGCGTTAAAATTACATGATGTCTTTCACATATATTTGGAATATGCATATGCAAGTAATATGAATTGTTCACATATCTTTTGTGAGTTCATTAAAAGCTGTTCACAGAGACACGCACGCGCTGGTGAAGAGTGGGTGTGTTTACAGCAGTTAACGGTGCCAAACAGCATTTCCTGTTGTTTACATCTTTGCTACAGCATACTGTAAACGCTAGCAACCGTGCATGTCATGATCAATTTTAACAAATAAAAACACTTACAAGTTGTGGTCACAATTCACAGATTTTGCTCCTCCTTTGAGAAGATTTTAACCGAATCCAGCACTGAACTAGTAGAGATTCTGGTAGCTGTGTTTTGTCAAATCATGCTTGCTATGTATCTTATAATTCTCTGGAACATAATTAATATTAAACTGTGAGCACTTCTCTCTCTGTGTCGTGTCCTTTTGAAGCCCAAATACAGAAAAAGAAAAAGCTCTGTGAAAATAGCAGCGTTTGGATGGCTTTTTAGCTCTCTCTGCTGTAACATTACAGTGCCTCTGGCCACGCCCCTTAGCTGCACAGTTTGTGTGTGTGCGCGGTAAAACACCTTTGTGATCTCGCTGGACTGGATGTATTTTTTGTAGTACCCAAATTTCGTTCATTGTAGGCTTTGCTAAGCTTACTCAAGGTCTCCCTTTTCATTGAACTTTGAGCATTTTACATTCAGAGATGCTGTTTATGTTCACACAACTACATTACACATCAACTAAAGTTTAAAATATAGTGGACCACTCCTTTAAACACATTGCTCACCTCAATCCTTGTGTAATCAGAGGAGATTAACTTCCTTGATCCATCTCTCTTCACGACCGCTTTAAGGTGCGTCACTGTCACCTCTGAATTCAGCTGAAACTCCTCAAAGGCCGTGTCCCGCCATAAAGAGACATCAAATGTGTTTTGACCACACTGGAGTACAAAGTCAAGTATTGGCACCTCAGAGTTTTGCACCATGGCCATTCTTGGTACATGTAGCTGTGAATTAAAAGTTCAATTAACATTTTGTTGTATTTACAGTACACATGTATAGGTTTGTTTAAACACACACCTAGTTAAGCCTTTAAATGTCACTTTTAAGTTGAATACTAGTGTCTTAAAGAATATCTAGTAAAACATTATGTGCTGTTATCACAGCAAAGATAAAAGGAATAGATAAAAGGATTCATATATTTTAACTACTAAAATTCCATGAGTTTTTTCAAGACAGTCATGTAAATTTTCAGAACCTAATATTTCATGTAGTGTCTATGTATATGTGATAAATAGGAAAAAATAATGCATGTTCAAATTTATTACAGCATATCATAAAACACACAATTAATTTAGTTTAAACTTATTTTGTATTGTGTAAAACTTATTTAGATAATACTTACACAGCACTAATAATGTGAGAGCATGTTTTTGGCCAAGGACAGAAAAGAAGTTAAAAAAGCCAACCTATATACAAGTATACAGATATTTGTTAAACTAATTTCCATGACTTTTCTCATACTATGAGTTTTTCTATTTTTCCAAAACTTTTCCATGCCTGGAAAATGTCATGTCAAAATTCCATGATAGACCCGGAACCCTGATAGAAATTAGTTTTTTTGAACTATTATATTTAGAAAAATGTTTAAACAAATAACTTTTTCCATTAAACAAAAATTGCGGGAAAAAAACAACAACAAAAAAACAGGGGGGCTAAAAATTTTGACTTGTGTGTATGTATGCAAGTATGCGCACACACACACACACGCACACACACACACACACACATATCAGTGTCTTCTCTAGGATTTTTTCCAGCTGTGGCGGCAGACTGGGGCCTTTTAAACTAATCTACAAACTACCTATCCTATGGCATTGTTTAATTGTCAAATGTTGTGAGCAGTATTACAAGTCAAGATCACATTTATGTAATATGAGCGAATCTCTGCTTAGTGCACCATTTCCTCTCTATTGGAGACATTCATAAATATTCCTAGCCAATCTAATAAATGTTGGAGACATACTCGTTACATAAATGCTCTAAATCACACTTCAGCAGCATTTACTTAAGAGCGCACAAGAAAGTCTGCGCTTGAGCAGTGTATATTTGAGGGTGTGCAAAAAGTTTTGTGCACAAGCAGAAGAAATCAGCATGCAAGCTATGACATTCGCATGCTCGTTTTACATAAATGCGATCTCGACTTTTGTTATTGAAATATCGTCACAGGTAGTTGGTAGATCTGTGCAATAGGTCTACTGCCACAACTGAAAAAAATGCTATAAGAAACACGGTATATTTGTGTGTGTGTGTGTGTATATATATATGTGTGTATGTATATAAATGTAAACACACACACACACACACTCACATCAAAACATTAGCTGAATGAATCACAATTTGAAAACGTTTTATCATATGTTCGAATTTTATTTATTTTAGCTATAAATTTAGCCCAAGTTTAAAAACACTTTTTGCAATATTATTAAATAAACTCACATTTTTAATTGTCTCTTTGAGGGTGAGGTACCCCCCTCTTGTATAGAGGTCATGTTCCTCCCCTGTCAGATGCATTGAGGGGGGATGCAGTATTTGAAGGGCGGCGCTGGTAGCAGACTCGGCCAGGTTAAGAGCAGTTCTAAAAATTGTTCTTTTTGCACTAAGAAATAAACAATCTTGACATATTTACAGCTAGTAGTGTAGTTTTTAATCACATAGGTTAACCCTTCCTGAAAAGGTGCTTTAGGGGAGTTGCAGGGCAAAGTGTAGCTTTTTTCATTGTTCGCGACAAAACTTAAATGGACAATTCTTTGAGCACCACGGCAAATGTGACCATCTTTGATTGTAAAATCTACACTACTTGCAGTGGTCCTGTGCCCAATGCACTGCACGGTAATGAGCTCAGCACGGAAGTAGGGGAAACTGGATTTTGAAGCCATTCTGTTGGTGAAATAAAAGAACAGGAAAACAGAATTTAGTCAAAATGCAGTTGCCATCGCAACTTGTCAAATTTGTTAAATGAACCAAAAACATGAAAACCTTTCAATAACAATACATTTTTTTGCTAATGAAACCAGCAAACAAAACTTTTTACTTAAGAAAAAAACAATTTAATTACAGAAATTATTCATCTAAATATTCATCATTACTTATTGTAAGACTGATTTACTTTCGCTTGGCTTCACAGCTGACAGTACGTGCACAGCCGAAAGAGTGAAACACTAAATAAATATATCTCTGATGTAAATAACTCAGATTAACTTTTCTAAATACTCAAAAATTACATCTAAGGTGGCTGCAAAACATTTGTACAACATTAGAAATGGTTACTTAACTCATTTGCCTTATTTGAATTGGGGTGTCTAATTTTAATGCTTGCAATTATAATTATTCAAGACATTGTCTGTATTTATTCTATTTTCTGTCATTTATTTCTCATTTGTTGTAAAAAAAAATGTATTTGATGATGCTGACATATTACATATATTATACATATCTAACACTCTTTTAATAGTGCAGTACTGTACAAAAATGTCAGCAACATATTTTACCTGCCACGTGGCGCCTGAATACAATAAAAAGTAAACCAAACAGTGATTTAAACTTCAACCTATTGACAAGCAACAGTTTAAAACAGTGTCATAATAACTAAAAAATATTGTTAAAAATTAAATTATGTTTTGTTTCTCGCATATAGTTATACATTTATGTGATGTGGGTAAAAAGTGTTTAAATCCAGCTACCACCGCTAGTATATTTCAAACCTAAAAGCTTGTCAAAGCACTGATAAATGCATTATTAGCATTTATTTTGAGAAATTGTGAATAATATGAGGATCACAATCCCAGTGATTCACTCCTAAATATTTTACCAATTGAATTAATCTTAATTTCTATAGAACTTTTTATGATGTAAATTATGCAACAGCAGTTTATCATACACTACTGGTCACAAATTTGGGGTCAGTACGACTTTTAAATATTTTGAAAAAAGCTTATCCTGCTCACCAAAGCTGCATTTATTTTATCAAACACAGAACACATAGTAAAATGTTACTGCAGTATAAAATAACAGTTCAAAAGTAGTCTATAATTTAATTAATTTATTCCGGTGATTTTAAAGATTCAGCTTTATTACTCTAGTCTCTAAGATATCACTCTATATTAATATTAGTATTAATGGTAATAAAATCAATAATGACTGGAGTAATAGTTTCATTTGAAACTGCATACAATAACAAAGCAGTTATTTAAATATTTTTAAATAAATATTTACCTTTATTTTTTTTTTACGTTTAATAAATATTATTGTTGAACAGAATAATTGACTGTCAGTAAAACTGACCCCAAACTTGGAACCGGTAATGTAGATGAAGAGAACAAAAAGCCACAAACACTGATAACACCACTACATACACAAAATTATAATAAAAGGTAAATTATTGGAGGTTTATGTTCTGTTTCTTTTAGATGCAACTAATAAATAAGAAATATGTAACAAATTAACACAACTGTACAGAGAAAACAGAATTCACCTCAAATACAAGCAAGCAGCACACGACTCAGGAACAATTCTGGAGAATAAAAACAAAAAAAGGTTATTAAAACATTGATCAAAACCAAAAACACACACACACAAAACACATATATACTGGAGCGACTCGCCTCAGATTCAACACGCATGATCACGTTCATCAAATTTGCTTAAACTATGCGTCCTAAAGTATTACTGTATTTCACAAGTATTCTGACACAACAACGTAAAGCATACGCTTTCGTTGCGTTTAATGAGGAAACACGCTAAACTTGGAGGGCTCATGCTGAAAGGCAGAGTAATGCCCTGTCTTTGACAGCTCGCGACTTCACCAGACGTTCTGAGTACATTTACATAAGACACCAATACTCCCGATTTAATATGATTAAGATTATACTCTTATTAAAATTTTACCGTGTAGCCTTAAAAGGAACCTTACCTTAAAGGAACACCGAGTCACGAAATGCGGAGGATTTTCTTTCTGTTCGCCATGCGGTATCAACTTACAACAGATGTTGAAAGTTAAAAATGAAACACCCGAAATTGCATGAAACTCTGGATAACCTGTGATGCAACTAATTGTTTTATACTGGAACTTGCCTTCAAAAAGTGCTTCCTTGGTCTTATCCACATTTATTGCATGTTGAACACACGTCTACCACAACAGGAAGTAAAAAAAACTGTGTACAGTTGAAGTCAGATAAAGTATATGTTAACATTACATTGAAATATCTCTTTATATTTTCCAAACAACTAAACAGAGAATTATGGGATCAGGAAAATATCAATCTGTAAACATTAATTAGACTTCAAATGAGGGAAATAAACATGCATTATAAATGTGACAGAAAAAGTCTGCAGGTTTACAGTATTCAACATACTTTGTAGTAATTCTGTGAATTAAACTGCACAACCCAATAGAAACAAGGATAATCAAAAAACAAAATATGTCTCTCTATTGAACAAAAATTATAGATTTTATTTTATTTGATATTTTTTGCAGTTATGATGAACAAGCTTTGTTATGTGACAGATGTGAAATTTTCACTTGTAGGACTTTAAATAAATTAAATATAATAGTTTGAAAATATTGACAGAGACATTAAAAAATATTTAAAGCATTTTAAAAATACTTGCTTACGCAAAAAATGTATAAACAGTTTTGCTATTTTGCTGAAAACAATTTTTTTCATGGCAAGGTTGATATTTGCATGAAACTGCTTATATTTATACATTATAATACATTTACCTCCCCTCTTCCTCCTTACCCTAGTTCTTAAAGCAACTTAAGCAATGTCAGTGCATTTGCATAAGTTTTACTTGTCCGAATGTGTTTATGTTGTTGAGTCGTTTAATGCCAGGCTTAAGTGACTTTGCACAAAAGCAGCAGCTTAATGTCATATCAGTGCTCTAATGATTGGCAAGGGATATTAATAGTGTTTCTGTAAGTGAAAAGTAAGGAAAGCATCACAGTTCAAACTCATATTTGGTAGTAATCGAAAATGTTTTGTGCACATTTCATGTTTCAAACATGTTGTATAAAATTATGTGCAATGACTTGCAATGATAGCAATTAAATATTTGGGAAAAACACTGACACAAAAATTTCTTACACCAGTGGTGTAAAACCCAATTGCTGGAGGACCACAACTCTGCACCTTTTAGCTTCAAACACCTCCAACTCACACTTGCTTAATAGTCTCTATTAGTCTTTAACACCTTGATTAGTTGAATCAGTTGTGTTGGATTAGACTTCGAACCAAAACTAAGTTTGAAACCTATACCTTACACTTATACAACTTAAAGATTACTTGACCTAGCAGGAAATATGTTAAATGTCTTCTGTTTTGTTTTTTACACATTGTTAATAATTTAATAGACATATTGCTGACTTATTGTTGTTTTGTACTACAGCGTTGTTGCAGCTGTGACAGAGTCCACTAGTATGTAAGTAAAAAATCTGTTTCCATCACATAAAACAATAAATTCACATTGTAACCGGACAAATAAAAACATTGCAACTGGTCTTCACTTGTTGTTGCCATTAAAAGTCGGTGTATGATGATTTACATTTATAGCTTGAAAACTCAAAGTGCTTACATTTATCTTAAGGTCATTCCAAAAATTAGCATGCATGTGTAACAAAAACTGGCTTAGACAGGAATTTTCAAAGACATTTGGCACCATGAAGATGCCAGTAAATATATTACACGTGAAAATTGTACATGTAAAATTAAAGCTAAATGCAAAATTTGACTGTGTTATGTATTGTTGTTTTTGTTGTCTTTAAAGATTATGTGACTGTGTGATGTGTCCAAAGTATCTAATATAATGTAATCTACTTAAAGGATCAATACTTGGTCAATGAGGATTTCTCTCATGTTAAGTCATCAAAAGGTATTCAACTCCAATGAAGGTAATACTTGTTTTTGTTAAACTTTTCTATATGACACTGTCTTATTTTTATAATCAGAGTGCTATTAACTAAACCTTCAGATAAATTAGGTTTTCTTTTTATTTATTTACATTTTATCTTCAGTTTTGTTCATTATAATATAATTCTTAACAGTTTCTTAGATATGGTTATCTATCATTTAACATGATTGGCAGATCACACACCAGTTCACTGATGGACCTGGGAATGTACTTACGATCCTTTGTTCTCTGGTGAAATCCCTCTGTGGGGCTGGATTTTCACGTAAATTCACTAGTGGTTGCTTCGTAATTGAAGTGACATATCTGAGGCTGCTAATTAAGGGAAGTCGTGTAATTCAAGCTGGAGGCAGTCAAAGACTAATCTTGTTGACTGGTTTTATGGGCAACTTTACTAGATTCTCGATGGAAAGAAAGAAGGCTAAAAAGAAGATTGGGAGTTTAAGGGTGGTCTCTTCCCATCTTAAGCCTAGTTCACACAACAGGATTTTAAACATCAGCATATCGCTGTGCCGTTCACACTACATGACTTGATTTTGTGTCCTTTAATCGCTGTGGTGTTCACACTACACGACACTACGTGAATGATCCACAAGAGGGGGGTCACACACTACATGATCTGACAACAACTTGTTACCCAACAGCTCATGTAAGCTACCAAACCACAGCCAATGAAATTTTGAGGGAGGAGTCGTCAGACAAACCTGAGCATTATTGGCTGCTTGTGTGCTGATTACATCACTGACATCGTTTCAAGCTTACAAGGAGGCATTTAAAAACATCTCAGCTGATGCATTAGTGAATTATCACTCATCTGCAAGTTTTTTATTTTTGTAATTTTATAACTCTTTGAAATAAAACTAACATATCTATAACAGCATGACGTTTTCTAAATATCAGTATATTTCTTTCTTTCTTTTCTAAAAATGACAAAAGTTTTTATTATTGTTTTTTTAATTATTAATTTACAATCAACAGGACCAAGAATACACATTGTGGGAGACAGCTACATTCACCGTGGGGAAAAAAGAGCAAGAGAGATGACTGGGAGAAACCTGGGACTAAATGCCCTCATCCAGTGGTTTGGTAGGGGAGGGATGATTTGGAGAAACGTCCTCCCCTACTTTGAACAGTGCCTCCAAGGAAGAGCTGTGCCAGACATCCTCTTGGTTCACTGTGGCGGAAACGATCTTGGAAAAACCAAGAGTGTCCATCTTGCCGCAAGAATAAAGCAGGACTTGCAAGACCTCCACAGGAAGTATCCAGAGATGAAAATAATATTCTCTACAATAACTCAGAGAAACCTGTGGAGGTCTGCACAACCCCAAAAAATTGAGAAAGCACGGCGCTTAATTAACAGTGTGATGGCTTCCTTCATCTCATGTATTGATGGAGCCATTGTTCATCATCGTCAGATAAAGCGTAGACATCCTGGACGTTTTTTGCCTGATCTAGTTCATCTGACCCCTTTGGGAAATGATATTTTTTTAAACAATATTGCCCAGTGTTTGATAGACCAAATCAGGTAGGGTTTGAAGTGAACTGCTGGATTTGAACTTTCTAACCAAAGTTGTGACATAAAAAATTTCCAGAAATTTTAAACTTTGTGACGTTTGATGAACAACATATTTTATTTATTTTAAATTTTTTTCAAGGGAAGCCACCACACTGACATCTGTCACAGCTGTTCCTTTTCAATACTTTTCTTTGTTCTTCCAATTTCCCCATGGTGAATGTAGCTAAGATTTTGTAAATAAATTTTTACCCACATGCAAGTGTCTGTGCTTTTTTGTTACAATTTATTAACTAAAGAACATTATATATATATTGTATGATAAATAATTCCATAGTAAGTTACTAACTTAGCATGATGACCCAAGACATACCTCAACTTAAAAAAAAAAAAACATGCATTAAAATCATGATAAAATATTCCTTAAACAAAAACAGATTGCTTGCCTACATTTAGCTGATTAAGATTAATGCATTGCACTACAGAAATAATTATTTGTCCAACATGTATCTTTCTAATGTAACTTCACACAAATTTATACAATTGAACTTTTAACTTTTAATACATTGTGTGGCATTTTAGAACTGTAACCTTTTTAATTAGTGATTCAATTATAGACAGTATTTTAAAATTAATAGACTGAACTGCATGAAGTGTGGATGAGTGCTAAACGTGCTGACTCCATGTTGTCACTATGTAGCACTGGTTGTACATCTGGGGTAGGTTCTGTATAGGAAATACAAAGGAAAGCATTAATGAAAAACATTTTATTGCAGAGCTCATGTACCAAAACTTGAAAGTGCCACAAAGTGCACTGTTGCAATAAGTTCTAATTTCTAATATGTACTGGTAGTGGGGTTATAAATTAAGATAATAAACAATTTTAAATGTGATCTGTGTTAAATAAAAAAGTACAGTTCAAAAATAACATAACATAATTTTTTACATTTTTAAATTAATTAATTAAAAAGTAAAACTTTTTTTAAATGAAAAGAGTGAAATGTTTGAATATATTATTTTTTCCTAACACTGTCTACATAGTAGATATGTGGCTTTGGTCTACTGCAAATTTTTCATACAAACTGTTTTATATGCTCCTTTATTACCTTAAGGAAGGGCAATATAAGTGTCTTTATTAATTTACTCACCTTTATTTTTGTTTCGTCTCTCTTCGTTATCCTCAATGAGCCTATAAGGTAGGAATGACAAAAAATATATTTCACATACCAGATCCAAACAGAATTTTAACAAAGTGGCCCATCTTAGTAGAAAGCCCACTCACCACGTCAAGGTGCAGGACATTAAGTGGGACACAAGACAAGACAAACAAGACAAACTCAGACGAGACAAAAAATATTTCTACATGTAAAATGTAACTATATACAACAATATTAACAAAACAACGTTTATAGAAACATAAATATGAACATTTTCAACCTGAAATAAAAAAAAAAACTATTTTTGGGGTATTTTCAATATTTTTATTCTAGAACAATAATATAATTGGAACTGGAAGTGCAAACTGCATTTAAAACAAAATAGTCATAAGAACAATTTTCATATAGTACTTCACTAACAACCATAAATGAGAGAACATATTTGTAACAGTAAACCTATTTCATTTGAATTTCTGAAGAGCTATTTACTAACAAGTGCTTTCTGTGACTGAACAGATTTTAAAAACAATAATATAGAAAAATTAAGGTGGATCAGTGCAGTAGAGGCATCTTATGTAAATGATTCAGTCCTGTTTATGCGGACTGTAAATCAACAGCAGCAGCAGCAATAGCAGCAGCAGGTCTTCAGTAGGATCAGAGGAGACAGAGGAGGCATGAATGATTAGCAGCAAAGAGAACAATAGAAGTCTACAAATAAACGAATTATTCACCATAAAAATGAATCAATTTAGTCAGTTGTCTGCGAACCATTTTGCCATCTTTTGCTATTTCAACTCCCCTTCTTGAAAAGTGGTTAAATCTGACTTTGCTATACCAAATGGATGCCATTTTAACCAATAAATGAATATGATTCATTTCAACGCTTGTAGCAAACATGTGGCTGTGGAGTTGTGGAAAAAGATCTCTCTCTCTGCACAATTTGCTAACACCTTGTTGGAAATAGCAAGTGTGATTCCACGTCCACGGGGAAGCTGACCTCCACTTGTTGTGATCTTTCTCTGAATGCATTTCTCTGTGGTCAGACACACAGACACCATGCCTGGTGATGGTTTCTGCAGACCACCTCTGTTTTTTAGATGGATGAATTCATGTGCAGCACTATCAGTTGTTAATGCCTGTGAGCATGGCAAGCAGGATATTTTCTCTTTCATCTTCTTCACCACAAATCCTGTGATATAATGAATTGCTGCCTCTTTGTATTCAGAAAGACTGCATACATGAGGGAGGTCAGGAACAGCATCATTCTCGGGCACGTCCACTTCCACCAACTGTACTTCCAATCTTCGGGCAACATTTACAGATGCAGGTGTTGAGTTGAGCATGTAAGTGTTGTCTAGAAGCAAACAGTTCCCTGTGCCTGTTTTCACTTGGTGCCTTACAAGTAGGCGTTTGTATGCTCCTCTAAACTGCCTGGCATTAGGATTATCATTGTTACCACCTCTTGCTCTTATGGTAGCAAAGAAAAGCTCCAAGTGGTCCTGACTTAATTTGTAGGTAAGAAGATATCTGCATGGTGCATTGGGCCTTTCAACAGGATCATGATAGATGTTAAGCAATGAAGCCCTATATGGCAGTCTTCTTTTTGGTGGTGTGAAGTGGCACCATCTTGTTGTACTGCTGGACCTTCAACCCACGAAGCATGGATTCTGCCTGCTTTAAAATGGTCTCAACCCGATCTTTAGTTGTTGTTTTGATTGGGGCTTTGAAACCTTTTCCAATAGGATTTCTGCTGTTCAGTACATCAAAAGCTGCATCTTCAGTGCGCAAAACTGCACAGTCGCAGCACAACCTTTGAATTCCTCCATTTTCAAGCCTTGCTCGTAGAACTCTATAGCATCTGCCACACTGCTGCTGAAGAGCTGTGCTGTCAGATGGACTTTAATTTTTTGTTTTCGCCATTGTAAATGAGCCATCTTCAGCTTGTTTCCCAGTCGCAGACCTTGTTTTTCTTGGAGTTCATTGAGGGCTTCAATGTACTTCCACTTATTTCTTATTTCCATCTTCTGTCTCAAAATTCAAGGGAAGATGCAAAGGCATTGCGAAGTAGCTTTAGCATGTGGCATGCATCCAGGATCACGTGTACTTTGAAACTGGTCCCCTGCAAATTCAGTCATCTTGTGAATATACATTTCATGCATCATTAGGGCACATACTGTTTCTTTTCCTCTCTCTTTATTTTCCTCTACATCACATTTCAGTGCTGTGAAAGATGCCACAGTAAATCCAGGATCAGCTGATACGCTGCTGTACCAATTTCAAATGGTGTGACTGTGTGGCAGCGCTTTCTGAAAATTGTCACGCACGTAGTCATATGCCTTTGGGGAATAAAAATGCAAGGTTGTGGCAAACTGCTTCAACTCCTCTAAATACTTTGCTGTTTTATTCCCCTGCTGTATTTTCAACAAGATGTGCTTTGGCACTTCATCAATTGACTCAAGCAAAGAAGCACATTCATTGGATATCAACAGCTTCTTCCTGAGTTCTGTGATGACATCCTTTAAGGTGGAGATTTTGTTTTTTAAACGCCTAGACTTTTGGGATTCAATTTTAAGCTTTTTCATGTATTTTTGTAGAATTTGGTTAGTGGCCTGATTTTTCCATTTTAAAGATCTCGGAGACGCAAAGTTGTAGCTGTGATCCTCTTTAATAAAATTAGGAGTTTCATGTGTGGAGCTTAAAGTTGCATAACTATGATCCTCATTGATATCCACCGTTACAGCAGTGTCAACTTGACATAGGTCATTACTAACTGAGAAGTTGCCAATAGCATGTTCAGTCAAGGTGGCATTGCTGTAATCAGCAGCTGAGTGCACGCTAAGAGACTTGTCAACTGGAGAATCCTTTTTACTATGTCCTGCATCTTTGCTGAACAACAGAGAGGAGCCACTTACCTCAGAATTCTTATTCGCAAAAGTCTTGTGTCTTACCCCTACACAAGAGGATTTCACCAGATGACAAGGAAATGAGAATATAGTTGGAACTGCTGTACTTATATACTTTAATAAATTGACAACAAGGATGCTGACAAAATGCTTTCCATTATCCAGTAAGAATAATGATTAAAATTCAGATTAAGATTAAAGCAGATTAAAATGTAACATTAATTGAATTTAAAATAAAGTGCATATTCCAGTACTAAGCTGTGTATTAAATATATTCATATATCTGACAAGCACTCTAGTTTTCTCTACAATCGCTGTGACAGTTTTTTCAATACATTTAACAAGTTTCCAAAACTCTTAACACAATTAGCACAACATCCGTCTTTGTAGGCTAAAAAACTATTTTTTTTGCTTTGATACAAAATGCATCCAGTTAACCCTAATTTCAAATGCTTGAACTTCTTTTACAAACAAGCTCAACCAAGACCAAAGCAATGTAATGTTACAGTCAAATTTACAAATACTTTCACACTGTATGTCAGAACAGATAACATGTTCTAAACGTAACTTCTATAGGCTAAAGTCAAAGTGAATAGCAGTTCATGTTGTGTATTGAAACACAAATATATTGACTGCATTTTCTTCCATCGTCCATGAGAAACAGGTTTTGCAGTTATGCAAATACCTAAATCACAGCATATCTCCATCAAGGAACCACACTCATGATCATAAATATGTTCTTTGGGCTGAACTTGAGTGGAAAAGGAATAACAAAAGAATTCTTCCCATGCCTTGCCAGAGAACATATCAGGTGTGATGTGGATGAGAACATGTGGCCAAATGCTGTAGATTACTTTTTTATTATTATTGTTATTGTGGTGCTTTTTCTGTTTGTACATCTTGTATGTCTTTTTGCAAATAAAGTTTGTACTGCAGCAATTCTGTGACTTTTAAGTTTTATTTATTTTTACATAAACTGTACATTTTATAAAGCTACTCTGATATGGTCATTTATTTTTTGTATTGAATTTCAGAAGCAAAAGAAAATACACGCATTTACTAAACCCAGCAAAACAAAAATGTAAAGAGGGTTCAAACATAGGGGGCAGACCTGACACAAAATAATGCAGTCTCCATAATTTTAGCAGATGATAGTTTTATTTATTTATTTATTTATTTATTTTTTTTTTTGTCAATGTGTTGAATGATGAAATTTTCCTGTTGGACGAGAACATGTTTTAGTCTTTTGAGTAATTATTTAATTTTAAAACAAGTTTGCAGTGTTGTGTTAGTTTATTATTGTATTTTGAACATTAGTTTTGTGGTTTAGTTTATGATGTGTGATTTTGAGCATGAAATAAACTGTTTAGTCAGTTGTGTGTTTTAGGTATATTGCTGCGTTAAGAGTTTAGGAAACTTGGTAAATGTACTGAAAAAACTGTCATATTCATTGTAAAAACTGTAAATGCTTACTTGAGATAATCTTTGGACATTTAAATATGCTGTTTATTTTGTTAATTAAGCTAAATTGGCAGCTTAATTAACAATCAGCAAGATTTAAAATCTACAGCTCAATTATTCTGCAGATTTTTTTTTACCTTCAAATCCTTGGTGAAAGCATGCTCTTCAAAATGAGCACTGCAAAGACGGGATGAAGTTGTTGGTTTCCAGCCGTTGCGTCTCAAGTTCACCACCCATTGTTTCAATCTTGCTGCATCATGCCCACCTAAAGGAAAACTACAAAACATATGCAGCTACAATCACAGTTTCATTTAGCTGCCTTTGACAATTTTATATTCATGTTTTGTTTTGTTTTTTAACATTGTTTTATAAACTTAAAGGAATCAATAAAGATTGTATGGAAATATAGTTCTCAGAAGCAGAGGTGAATAAAAATATATAAATATCATGTGATTTAAACAATTTCTTACTTACTTACAAATGGGAATTAACACCTATTTGGATGTGTATTTTATGAAGGCTAAAACAAATACATTTTACTAAATAAATAAACGGATAACTAACGTCTCCATACGTTAAGATAAGCTTTTAACAGTACATGGTAGTTAATGAGTTTTAACGTTAAATACATTTGAAATAGTATACACTATATACAGTTCTACCTGTTATATACGTTTTAGAATGTTGTTTCAAAGCAATTACATTTTTTAAACAGACAATTCGGTAGATAAAATTAACATGCCACTATTGTTAAATATCAGGAATGGTTCTGCCATTTTAAATCAAGTTCAACTAACGTTACCGTTACAGTAGACTGCTGTATACAGTGCTCTAACTAATCAGAGCAGGATAACTTCAGTTTTATCTCCCGAATTATAATTGTATACCCATAAAAATATTTAGTAGCTTGCACATACAGAGGCCCGTCATGTCTAATGCTAGGCGTTATCTTAGCTAACGTTAATAATACATACAGGTATTAGCCTACCTTAACTTAGCTCACATTTAACCTTACCGAAAAAAACTCAGTGATCCATCAGATCCTGAGAGCCGGTTAGAACAGTTTACTGCTGAACAACTCATATTTTCGCAGTGAAATAACACAGTAATCAATGATTATTAGTTCGCTATATCTTCAATCCTGCTTCAATCTCCCCCTAAAACACGCCGACGATCCGCTCAGAGAAGCTGTCAATCACAAATGTCAATCATGACGACACGCCCCGTTTTTTTGGCATCAAATTACTGGTTAAAAACATACTGACTGCAAAAATGAAGATTTGCACCTATAGCAGCATGATAACAACTGCCTTAAATGACCAAGACCATCTTACAGGACAGTTTAATTTCAAGTGAATTTTTTATTTGTTTTGAACTCAAGTCTCCTTCATTAACACAGAGGAGGCGGGCTTTATTACTTGTACTGCAGCCAGCCCCCAGGGGGCGATCTAACGGCCGAGACCTTCACTCAAAGGCAGGCTTGCGGCACACTTGGTTTAGAAGGAGTTCGAGTCTATATTGATGACATCATCATATGGGGATCCACAGCTCAAGAACACAGCGAGAGACTGTGCAGAGTGATGGAGCGCATACAAAAGTATGGACTAAAACACAACAAAAGTAAGTGTGAGTTTGGCGTGGAGGAAATCCTTTTCCTAGGAGACAAGCTTTCTGCTCGTGGTGTTCAACCGGAGCAGGATAAAATACATGCAATACAGAACATGCCAAGGCCTACTGACAAGAAAGGTGTGCTTCGCATCATGGGGATGGTCAATTTCATAGGCAAATTCATTCCCAATCTAACAGCGGAGACATCATGTATATGTGAGCTTCTGCACAGAGACTGTGAGTTTAAATGGACAGCTAAACATGAGAATGAGTGGCAGCAATTTAAGAACACACTGACCACAGCACCTGTATTGTCATTTTATGACCACACCAAGTGGATTAAACTATCTACAGATGCTTCCAAAGATGGCATTGGGGCTGTTTTACTCCAGGCTGAAGGAGAGCACTGGAAACCGGTAGCGTATGCTTCTAGGGCTATGATCAAAACTGAATGCTGATACGCTCAGATTGAAAAAGAGTGTTTGGGGCTGGCGTATGGTTTGGAACGCTTTCATAGCTATGTGTATGGACTGCCATCTTTCACGGCAAAGACTGATCATCGACCACTAGTCTCCATCATCAAAAAGAATCTGAACAAAATGTCTCCACGGATACAGCGTTTAATGATGAAGATGCAGAGGTATGACTTTGAACTAATATATACTCCAGGAAAAAACCTAGTCCTTGCGGATGCTCTATCCAGGGCAACTGCAGGCAACAGTGTGAGTACAACTGACGAAGACATACAATGTCACGTAAATATGGTGTCAGCTGCACTGCCTGTGTCAGGCACAAAGTCGAGCCAGATTGTGGAGGCTACAGCAAAGGATGTGGAGTTGCAGCATGTCATGAGAAACATAGATGAGGGGTGGCCAGTTGGTGCATCTCCACAATTTTATCACATCAGAGGAGAGCTCAGTGCTGTGGATGGTCTGCTTTTAAAAAAGGGCAGGATTGTCATTCCGCAGGCTTTGAGAATGGACATGTTGCACAGGATACATGAAGGTCATCTCGGCATCGAAAAATGCAAAAGGAGAGCGAGAGAGACAGTTTTCTGGCCTGGAATTAACAAAGACATTGCAACACTCATAAGTAGATGTGAAACATGTCAGAAACACAGAAGCAAGCAAAGCAAAGAGCCAATGGTGGTAGCCGAGTTTCCGACTGCACCATGGCATAAAGTAGGAATGGACTTGTTTCATCTTAGGGGTAAGGACTATTTAGTGGTAATTGATTACTACTCAAACTACCCCGAGATGGCGCTATTGACAAACTTAACATCGACCTGTGTCATAACACATCAAGTCAATCTTCGCCAGGCATGGCATTCCACAAATTGTGGAGAGTGACAATGGTCCATGCTTCAATTGCAAAGAATGGCAGAAGTTTGCAGCACAGTATGACTTCAAGCATATAACATCAAGTCCGCATTATGCACAGTCAAATGGTCAAGCGGAAAAAGGGGTTCACATTCTGAAGCAGCTCTTAAAGAAAGCAGCTGACAGTGACTCGGACCCGTACCTGGCTCTATTGAGCTACAGAGCATCACCTCTTCAGTGCGGTTTCTCACCAGCTGAACTGTTGATGAAGAGAAAACTTCGGACAACATTACCAAGTCATACAAGTGACAAATTGAAGCAAAAGAATCCTGCCAAGATTGAACATAACTGGCAAAAGCAGAAAATGAAGCAAAAGTCCTTTTATGACAGGACCACAAAACATCTCTCACCTTTGACATCTAACAACCAAGTCAGAGTTGAGGATGCTGATGGATGGAGCACAAAAGCAACTGTTCTGCAAGAAGTAGCTCCAAGATCCTATACAGTGAAAACTGATGATGGACAAATCCTCAGGCGTAATCGTCGCAGTTTGCTAAAAACACAACAAGAAACTGTTGGAGAGCCAAGTGTGACCTGTGGTGAACCTGAGACAATTCACACACCTGTTATTGATGGTGACACTGACACACACACACCTACTCCTGAGTTGAGAAGGTCCACCAGAGAAGTTAGAAAGCCTAATAAACTGAATTTATAGTGGGTAAATGAAAGATCAGACATTTAAATAGTTTACATGTTAAACCTTTTGAACATAAGGTATGTTGGGTTGAATTTATGTTAAAACTGAGAAAATGCATATTCATTGTTATGAAAATATAGGGTCTTACTGAAGAAGAAATTGATAAATTCACTGACAAAAGATGTAAAAGTTCATGTTAATGTTTTGCCTGAGAAAAAGGGGGATGTTGTGATTATATGTAATGACGTGTGTGAACACTAGATGGCATCAGAGGTTTGTAAAGGTTCAGGTGACATGAGAAGCAGTTAGAATAAGACAGCATGAGGCTGCAGACTGAACTGATAAATAAAGAATACACTTGTTCCAACTTGGCATCCTTATTATAAGACACGAACATGACAAAAACTTCACAAAAAGTAGCAATTAAATTCCCTTTTTCTAAATGAATAGATCATTGCCGTGGCCGCTCGGAAGAGCGGCGGCTCTGCTTGTGTTTGTTTGGTCAAATTCGAGCGGGCAGGATTATATACAATCAGATGTTTGTTTGACCAAATTGCCGGAATATTAATAATTAAGAATAAACCGTTATTGTTGATTATTAATATCCATAAAATTAGCTAATTTCTGTTACATATACTTTAAATTAGTCATAAATATATTTAAATGTTTAAAAGTAGGGTTCAAGTGTATTTCTAGTTGTAACTAAACATATTTTTTAAAAATACAGATATAGTATGTTAAAAGCACATTTTAGTTCAATTTCAGGGTGTCTCAAAATAGCACAGTTGAGTGCACTTAGATGGTATTAAGTTTATCTTAACATATGCTTAATACTATCTTTTAGTTCATTAAGTACAAAATTAGTGTGCGAAAATAGAGCACTTTTAGTACATTACTGAAAAGTGTACTAAGTATACTTAAATAAAGTGCATTTTAGTTTTTTTTTTTTTTTTTTTTTTTTTTTTTTTACCTGGGATTATGTGTGTACAAAGAAAACAGCATCTGTGCTTCATCAAAACACTTGAATATTTTTGTGCAATAAACCACAAGTCCAAAAAATACCTTATGGGAGGGAACAAAAACTTACCAAAAACTGAGAACACAAAAATATAAATAAGATGCAACATTACAGCACATATATGAAATGTAAAGACATTTTGGGAAAATGTACTTCTACGTAAAATGACTAAAAAACTTAAAATTACCACACTCAAAATCAGTTTAAGTGTTAGTGATAATAATGCATTCACATTAAGTGCATTTAAGTACAACTTTTGGGAAAATGTACTTCTAGTACAATATATTACCCAATAGATTTTTTATATATTAACTTATTTTAAACTTAGGATTAGTCTGTAAACAGTGTACTTAAAATCAACTAATGTTTAAAGCATTTAAAGCACACTTTTGAAAAACACACTAATAAAAGTCTTTTGGATGTTTTTTTCTGTAATGTACTTTATTGTAGTACACTAAAAATTTATTTAAGTATTACTGGTATTTGGTATACTTTTGTCAAGTGTACTAAAGTCCTACTTAAGTATAAACATACTTTTAATTAGGATATTTATAGTTGTTATGGGTTTGTGATTGGTTCGTTTTGTTTCCTGGGTTTTGCTTTCTGTTTCTCAACAGGTGACTCGTTATGATGCAGCAGGTGCAGCTAATCTTCAGGCTTTATAAAAGGAGCTTCCAAACTGTGTTGAAGAGACTGCTTTGGAGGACCGTTTTTTCGTTTGACTTCCTTTGCCTTACCCACCGCTTATATTAATTTTGTTTATTTGAACTTTGCTCCTGTATAATTTGTCGTATTGAATATTGTTATGTTAGACAATTAATTTGTTTACTTTGATACCCCTTTTTGCACATTATTTTATTTTATAATTTTTGTCTTTTTGTAACCTTTAAATAAATATCTTTTTGCATTATTATATTCAACTTGGTTTGGGTTCCCTTCATTTTGTTGCGTGCTTGAGCCGGCACGTAACAAATGGGGGCTCGTCCTCAAGTAACTTGGGAACCTTGATTAAAAACACCTGTTAGATTTCCATGTGGAAGCTCCAGGAGTTTTGTTAGTGTGCGGTGGCGTTTGTTTTGTTTTGCAGTCCCTTGCTTTCTCTTGCATTGCTTTGAGAAATTTGAAAAGAGCATCGGAAGTGGGTAAGTTTATTTTGAAATCTATGCTATCACGAATGTGTTTCTATTTAGCCCGATGATATTTGGGAGTGTAGTTTGAGGTGATAGTGTATTGGATCACAACCGTTTGATGTTTCTAACACAGGGCTGATATCCCCATGTTAGGCATAGCAACGCTTTGCGTTGGTTTTTGTTGTTTTAGTTTGTTATTTTTGTGCTAACGCCGAGTTAAGAGCACTGCCGCTTTTGTCGGTCTAGTGGTTTGTCCGTAGATTTAGACATCTGCCGGTATTTGAGGGCTTAAAGATACTTGACTCTTGGTGAAAGCATGAAGATTAGGGTGAGTTAGAATAGGGAAAAATAACAAAAGCATAGGGGGATAATCAGGTTGTGTTTGAAATTTTATAGAAATTCGTTTGAAAAGGAAAAAATAAAGGGAAAAATGTCCTCCGAATTAGACATATTTTTCGAGTCACCTAATGAAGAATCATTTGACAAACTAACAAAAGAGCAATTGATAGAGTTGGTGAATAAATATGACGTACACTTGACAACAAAAGATAAGAAATTGAAGGAATCAATTGCTGTAGTTGTAAAAGCAGGCTTAGTTCGTTTAGGGATATTTGAAGCTGAAAAGTCTGTTGTTAGAGAAGAACGTGAAATATTTACACCGAGTTCAAAATATGAAACATCATTGTCATTTGAACAACAAAAAGAATGAATGCTTTTGGAGTTAGAGAAAGCAAAAATTAACGGTGAACTGGAAATGCGCAGATTAGAGGTTGAAGCACTGCGCTTTCGACTAATTGGTGAGGGAAAGTTAGGTGAAAGTGCGAACAGTGCAATTGTGTCTACTAAAAAAGGTTTGGATGTGACAAATAATATTAAGTTGTTACCGAAATTTAGTGAAACAGACGTTGACACATTTTTCAGATTGTTTGAAAGATTAAGCACATCGATGGCCTGGTTAGCGCAGGAACAGACTATGATGCTTCAGTGCGTACTGGTGGGAAAAGCACGGAAAGCATATGCGGCTTTATCAGCGGTAGATAGTGGGAGTTGTAGTAAGATCAAAGAAGCTGTGCTAAAAGCTTACGAGTTGGTTCCTGAGGCTTACAGGCAGATATTTAGAAATATTCGAAAATCTAATGCACAAACATATTCTGAATTTGTGTCTGAACTAAAACTTCAGTTAGATCGTTGGTGCTCTGCATCGGAAGTTAAAACGTATGAGAATTTGTATGAACTGGTCCTGTTGGAACAATTTAAAGCTTTGCTTCCTGAACATGTTCTTTTTTTGACAGAACGCAAAGTGAAGTCTGCAGAAGATGCTGCTGTTATCTCTGATGAGTATGTACTCACACATAAAGTTGAGAGAATGGGGAGTGGCGTTAAAAATAAATTAAGATCTGATGTTTTTGGCGAAAGTGCAGCTTTACGACCTTCTGCTTTTGAAATGAGTAAAACTGAAAAGGCAGACAAGGCTTTAAAGCCTTATGGTGATAACAATGACCGCTGTGCGTATTGTTGTATGAAGGGTCATTGGAAAAAGAGTGTCTTGTACTAAAAGGGAAATTGTCACGTGAAAAATCTGAGCAAAAAGCTGTCTTGACTGTATCTTCAGTTCAGACTGATGAAAATGCTAATGATGATCCTGTTGTGTTGCAGAAGCCAGTGATGATGGTTAGAGCAGCTAATGAAAGTTATTCTCCTTTCATTACAGATGGATATGTGTCACTTAAGGAAAATGCTGAGAAAACACCTGTAAAAATTCTTCGTGATACGGGTGCATCTGAATCATTTATTTTAGAATCTGCTCTACCTTTTTCACAGGAAACTTCAACCGGGAGTAATGTGTTAATACAAGGAATTGGTTTAAATTAGGGATGGGAAGATTAACCGATATGTATCGATACGCGGTCATGCGCGTGCACGATGCGAGTGCATCGGTTGAGCAGCAGAGGATGAATGAAATTTCAGAAGCAAATCGAGATGCATCGTTTTTTGCGAGATGCATCGATTTTTCCGAGATGCAGCTTATATTTTTAATATAGAATGTATTTTTTATTTATTAACAAGTGTTGTCAACCTGTTTTTGGCCCATAATTTAATCGACCTACATAAAGTAAGCCTTAGCAACGGATTTGCGGATGTGTACACTTTCACTACAACTCAGTGTATCAGGTGTGCGGATGAAGCTAGTGGAGCGCCCTCAGAAAGCGCGAGAAGCAAAACAAACATTTTATTCCCCACTGAGTTTTAAATCTAAAGTATGGCAAGCAACATTATGGATTTAAGAATGGACGACATGACAGGACAGATGCAATTTGCAAAATGTGCCCGTATCTGTAAAATACGCGGGCAGTACGACTAATCTGAAATCTCACTTGAAGCGGCGCCACGGTGTTGTTGTGAAAGCATCTTCCAGTGTTTCTGCATCCCCGGCTTTCGCACTGCTTCAACCAGCTCCAGTTCTGCTCGCTCTACGCCAATAACGAATGCTATTGCATTGTTTATCTGCAAAGATATTCAGCCTAGTGTCACGGAGAACGAAGGTTTTAAACACCTCCTCCTGTTAATTTTTATTTAATTATAATTATAATAATATTAATAATAATAATGATAAAAATAATTGGGTGGCACAGTGGGTAGTTTGACCACCTCATAGCAAGAAGATTGCTGGTTTGTTATATTTTTATCAGCCTGTTGTTTACAGTAACAGTGATGTTTCAAAGCAGCATAACACTGCTAGTTTACAACCTTAAGTTTTGAATAATCAGTGGCAAAATATATCTTTGTAAAACTTGTTTTCATAGTTGAAAAGTTAAATCACAATTCTTGTTGTGCAATGCTAAATTTATTTATGTTGAAAGAGTGCAAATATATACATATTTTTTAAATATATATTGCACTTATACATTCTGTTTATCTTGAAAATACTTAAATAATATGTGCTATATGTTCTAAAATGGCCCTCTACTGTAAACTGACACTCTGGCTCTGAGAGAAAAGCCAGTTTGTAAAAAAAAGTCTTGGTTTTGCTTGGTTTATAAATAATCAAACTCATTCAATGGCACAGCATCCTCTTTCACATCATCTCATAAACTTGATCTAATTAGTTAGTGCTGAAATATCGCATCGTATCGTGATATGGGTGTGAATCGTATCGTGTTGCATCGCAATATGTCACAAATGTATCGCTAATATATCGGATCGTATTCTTTGTATCGAGATGCGTATCGGATCGGCATTATAGCTTAGATGCCCAACCCTAGTTTAAATACAATGTCTGTCCCTTTGCATAGGTTGTTTCTTCAGTCTGAATTAGTGAGTGGGCCAGTGGTGTTGGGAATTCGTCCTTCTTTACCAGTAGAGGGAGTGTCAGTTATTTTGGGGAATAATCTGGCAGGTGATCGGGTATGGCCTGATGTTCCACCACCTCCAGTGGTGACAATCACTCCTTTTTTGGGTGAGACTGATATTTCTACAGATTTTCCAGAGACATTTGTGTCATGTGCATTTACACGTGCTATGCGAAAACAAGGGATTGATGAACAAGAATTGTTGGAGAGGGAAATTCTTGTGACTTCTAATAAATCTGTTCCAGGCTTTATTGCAGTACCCTCAATTACTCGTCATGACTGGGAAGTGGCTCAGTGTGAAGATGTTTCTCTGAAACCCTTGTTTGATGTGGCTTTGTCCCAGGATGCTGCAGAAAGTTCTAGTTCATGCTATTTTGTTTACAACAACGTGCTGCTACGAAAATGGACTCCGAACAAAGAGGAGGATTTGGGTGGAGCTGTGATACAGGTTGTAGTTCCGGTTTCTTTGCGTGATGCAGTATTAGCAGCTGCTCATGGAGGTATGTCTGGTCATGTGGGGGTGAACAAAACTTACCAACACTTGCTGCAGTATTTCTATTGGCCTCGTGTAAAATCTGACATAAGACGATACATTAAAATATGCCCAACATGTCAGAAGACTGGGAAACCCAATCAGACTTTGAAACCCACTCCTTTGTATCCTATACCTGTTTTGGAACCACCTTTTCAACATCTGATAGTGGACTGTGTAGGGCCATTACCACCTTCTAAGTCAGGAAGTAAATATTTACTAACAGTGATTTGTCAGAGCACTCGATATCCTGCAGCATATCCTTTAAGTTCTATTACAACTAGATCTGTAGTGAAAGCGTTGTCACAGTTTTTTAATCTTTGGAATTCCGAAGAATGTTCAGAGTGACCAAGGGACAAATTTCACATCAAAAATGTTTTCTGAGGTGTTACAGCAATTAGGAATACGTCATAACAAGTCAAGTGCTTATCATCCTGAGAGCCAAGGTGCTCTAGAACGCTTTCACCAGACATTGAAATCTTTATTGAAAGCCTATTGCACAGAGTTGAAAGGAGATTGTGAGCTGGGTTTGCCATGGTTGCTATTAGCAGCGAGGAAGTTTGTTCAAGAAAGTCTGGGTTTTAGTCCAAATCAGCTCGTTTTTGCACACTCTGTACGAGGAACCTTGTCTGTAATGACCGATAGTGTTGTGCCAAATGAACCACCTCAAAGTTTGCTCAAATATGTTTTAGGTTTTCGAAGACGTTTGCTGCTGGCTGGGGAACTAGCCAAGGAAAAGCTGGAAAAAGCTCAGAAGAAAATGAAGGGTTGGTTTGATAGGAAGTCGGCTGTTCGTAAGTTTAGTTCAGGAGATCAGGTTTTGGCTTTGCTTCCCCTGCCTGAGTCGCCTTTTTGTGCACAATTTTCAGGACCCTACACAGTGTTGCGATCAGTGTCTGATCAGAATTATGTGTTGTCTACTCCTGAGCGTAGGAAGTCATCTCAGTTGTGTCATGTTAATCTATTAAAGCCTTATTATAGTAGAGATGGAATTGAGACTAGTAAATCACCAGTGATGTTGGCTAACACTACTTTAGTGAGCGAATCTGAAAATGATGTTAAAATTCCGGACGATGCTATTTTACATCCCCGGCTTAACAATTCAGAGTCTTTGAAACGCTTAGATGAGTTGCTGAAACATCTGCCTGAGAAACATTGTGCTGACTTCACTGTTACTTGCATTTTCTAATCTATTTTCAGATATGCCTACCCGCACTGATGTAATTGAACATGACATCGACATAGAGGGATCAAAACCAGTTAGACAGCGATTTTACCGTGTGTCTTTGGACAAGCAGAAGAAGCTGGAAGCTGAAGTAAATTATATGCTGCAGAATAACATAGCGAAACCTTCCTTTTCAGATTGGGCGTCACCCTGTTTGCTTGTTGGTAAGCCTGATGGCTCCCAACGATTTTGCACAGATTATAGGAAGGTAAATGCGATAACAAAACCAGATTAATTTCCTTTACCTAGGATTGAAGATTGTGTGGATCAGGTGGGTTCTGCCTCCTATGTGAGCAAATTTGATTTGCTCAAGGGATATTGGCAGGTACCACTGACTCCTCGTGCCCAAGAAATATCTTCATTTATTACACCTTTTGGCCTTTTTTCTTATTCTGTTATGAGTTTTGGTTTGCGAAACGCTCCAGCTACGTTTCAGCGATTAATGAACAGGGTAACATCAGGATTGGAAGGGTGCGCTGTTTATCTAGATGACATTGTCATCTATAGTGACACATGGGATCAGCATCTAACTCGCATTCGTGACTTATTCACCCATCTGACCGCTGCAAATCTCACAGTGAATCTAGCAAAGTGTGAGTTTGCTAGAGCCACCGTGACCTGTTTGGGAAAGGTAGTGGGCAGGGGGGAAGTCCGACCTGTTCGAGCAAAGGTTTTGGCCTTTGATAATTTTCCACCTCCCGAAACAAAGAGAGAATTGATGCGATTTTTAGGTATGGTAGGGTTTTACCGAAGTTTTTGTTCCAATTTTTCTTCTGTGGTGGCTCCCCTCACAGATTTGCTTAAGTCAAAAGTAAAATTTGATTGGACAAAGTGTAAAGATGCGTTTGAAAACGTAAAGAGAATGCTAACTTCATCTCCTGTTTTGGCAGCTCCACGACTGGCTGATCCATTTAAAGGGCCATGAAACCCCCTCGTTTCAGCAGGGTGTTTTCACACCTCTTCTTTGGAAAAAGTCAGAAAAGTGGGCGTGTCCAGCTCTGTTTAGGGGGGAGTGTCGGAGGAACTAAAGTGGGAGGGTGTGGGAGTGTTGATTTGGGCACGCGCGAGTTTCAGAGTCAAAATACACACACACACACACACATACATACAGGAGAATGTGATGGTGTTTAACCTACATGGACATCTGTAGTCGAATTATTAGCCAAATTATTAAATGGTGGACTTTAACTGCAGTTTGGCTCTTTCATTCAGGGAATTCATTCATGCCCCTCGCGACACACGAGATATTTGATTCGAGGAGCTGCTCTAAGCGTGTATTTTTCATGCAATGTTTTATACCGCACGGCGAATGAGAGAAAAAAACCCTCTGCATTTCCCAGAAACTTAGATGCACACGACAGGTGGTGTCTGAAAGCCGCGCGTGTTATTCCGGTCACTAAATGCGGTAAAAACCCTACACGAGGTTAAAGTTTGGTTGTGGTGCTAACGTGTTTACACTCTGTGCAATAGTTTGTTAGATACGAACAAACTGAATAAACAAAGAGCACTGGTCGCTCACTTACCAAATCTGTAGAGACAGGACAATCACCAGCAACTAGAGCCGCGTCTTTATGAAGAGAATACTACAAACGATTCCAGATCCCAGCGTTTGCAGATGAGAACAGCTCTCAGGTAAACAATAATCCTCCTTAGACACGTAATTGTTGTCGCGCGTCGCGTACACTGTAATCCACACGTGAGTCTGAGCTCTCACAGAGAGAAAATGAAAACGAAACTTAACTGCAGCAAACTATAAAAGCAACACTTCACGCTTGTTTTGCCAACACAACGTGGCGTCTCTGTCCTGAAAACACGGTGATAGTAATGAATATTAATGAAGTTGCACAATAGAGTGCGCTGATTGGTTTGACCCAAGCCTTACTCATGCATTAATGCAACACACTGTAAGACGTAATAAGACACACTCTGGCACAGACGCCCAGTCTGCACGCTGGAATACACGCTATTATGTCATGACCGTGACGCAGCTTCAAAAATTCGTTTCAAACAGGAAGTACGAATTTGCTTGAAATAACGCAAAAACAACCAATTTACACTTTTTAGTGAAATATAGGTGTCCTAATAGTGTTTTTAGCAGTGTGGGACACATATACGACTGTCAACAGCTCAAAAAATGTGTTTTGGTGTTTCGTGACCCTTTAAACTTCAGGTGGATGCAAGCCACATCGGGGCTGGTGCAGTTTTGTTATAGGCTGATAAAAATGGTATTGATCGACCTATTAGCTATTTTTCACAAAAGTTTAACTCGTACCAACTAAATTATTCAATTATCGAGAAGGAAGCTTTAGCATTGATTTGGGCACTTCAACATTTTGAGGTTTACCTGACTTCTGGTATCACCCCAATTGTGATATATACCGATCATAATCCCCTTACCTTCTTGCATTCTCTACAAAAACCAAATCAGCGTCTGATTCGATGGTCTCTCTTTTTACAACCATTTGCTCTGGATATTCATCACATAAAGGGCGTAGACAATGTGTTGGCTGACACCTTGTCTAGAGCCCCTTATGGCTAGTGGTTTGATTGAATGTGTTTCTTTTTTTTTAGTTCTAGGATGTGTGGCTTTCCCTTAAATTGCTGCCTCCAGATATTGGGAGATTGCTGGTGATTGCTCAACAATTTAGTAAGAAAAAGGAAAGTTTCATTTTCATTTTTTTTTTTAAATTTATTTCTAGATTTATTAGGGATGTAACGGTATTGTAAATACCGTCATACCGCAATATTAATTTTTTTCGATATTACCGAAGTCGCATGACTCTGTAAAACTATAGGTCTTCTGAGAAAATTTGCTCAGGCGAATTAAGCAAACGGGAGGTAGCTGAATCTTCATTTCCCATCAGCCCCGGCGTGGCCATAATCCTTTGCGGTCTGTTGTCGCTACAGATCCAGTAATGCGGAAATGGAGTGTGCTGCTAGTAGCGGAGATGAAAAAAAGATGGAAATGATCGAACCTAAAGCGGGTGTTGTCGCCGCGCGCGTGCTGAATAGCGGTGCTGTCGTGCGCGTTCTGATCAGCTGTGTTGTGGCGCGCGTATTGTAAAGTGCCGAGGGGGGGTTGAGCGCGCATACTCAAGAGGTGTTGTCGCGCGCCTACTGAAGGGCTGGACTGGACGGAGGTTGTGTCGCGTCGCGGGGGCACTTTTGATCGTTTTGGAAGGGCATTTTCTATCCAAGACTAAAAAGGGCATGTGCACTGCACAGGTTGAGCCCTATGTGTGCACGTGCCTGCAAGTTGGTGAATACGACTAATAACAGTCATGGGGACTGCAGAAACACAGCACACTGTTCAGATTGATGCAGACATTGACTTGTACCGCAAAGAGACCTCTATCTCACTCATGGTTTGTCTTCTCAAGTGGGGGAAAGACAATGCACAACGTTACCCCACTGCTGTCAACATGGACCAAGTCATATCTCTCTTGTCCCAGAAACCTCAGTCCCAAATGAGAGGGGTTTTTTCTGTTGCAGGGGACATTGTAAATACCCAGAGATACCAGCTTTTACCAGATTATAATTATATGATAATTTTCCTTTAAACCCATCTCCATCTACGTGAGTGATTAAATGTTGAATGTGATGAGTTTTCAACAATACTAAATTGAAACTTATTTTTTTTACATGGTTTAATAATTTTTTGTTATTAAAACTGAAGTTCCTGTTTCAAAGCTAACAGATAGATGACTAATTTGTATGTCATTGACACTTTTGGCACTTTTTTGGAGTATTTTCAAAAGTTTTTTTTTTCCTGTAAATGATTCAATAAATACCGTACCGTGACATTCATACCGAGGTATTACCGTACCGTGAAATTCTGATACCGTTACATCCCTAAGATTTATAAAGTTAAGGACAGAGATTATTATAATCTATTTCTTTTGAGGGGGAGGTGTTATGGGTTTGTGATTGGTTCGTTCTGTTTCCTGGGTTTTGCATTCTGTTTCTCAACAGGTGACTCGTTATGATGCAGCAGGTGCAGCTAATCTTCAGGCTTTATAAAAGGAGCTTCCAAACTGTGTTGAAGAGACTGCTTTGGAGGACCGTTTTTTTCGTTTGACTTCCTTTGCCTTACCCACCGCTTATATTAATTTTGTTTATTTGAACTTTGCTCCTGTATAATTTGTCGTATTGAATATATATTGTTATGTTAGACAATTAATTTGTTTACTTTAATACCCCTTTTTGCACATTATTTTATTTTATAATTTTTGTCTTTTTGTAACCTTTAAATAAATATCTTTTTGCATTATTATATTCAACTTGGTTTGGGTTCCCTTCCTTTTGTTGCGTGCTTGAGCCGGCACGTAACATAGTGTAAAACTATCAAACTTTTATTTAACACTAAAAATTACAATGTACTAAAAATGTATTTGTGGGTATTTAAGTGTATTTTAGTTGCATTTAATTATTTTTTTTTCACCTGGGACATCTGACTCAAACCATTGCTAGGACAGGGTTTTAACATGAAAGACTTGAACTGATAAAAATGTAATGACTTTTTTGAAGTCTAACAGGGAATTAAACAATACCTTGCTGCTGTGTTTTCTCCAGCTCCTCAGCCAAATTATTCTGGTTTATTTTCCTCAGGGTGTCCACTGTGTTCTTCACAGCTCTTTCTGGTCCAAAGCATGACACCATCTTATTCACTGTATCCAACCTGTCTGCATTCTCCATTTCAGCTTTTGAAATACAACTATGGTCATTCACTAAGCACCACTGAAACTTCTTTAGTTCAGCTTCTACCAGTTCATCCAGTGAGTTCTTGAGCAGCTGTTCAACATTTGCCATTGTGCTTGATCCATTCACAGCTACAGGACAAGAGCAACACCATCTGCATTAGTTTGACAATTAACATATGAACCTAAGCATTTATTTATTATTTAAATAATGAAATTAACATCTGAGTAGAAACATGAAATATCAGATAGGTAAATATTAAAAATTGATTTTCACTATTTAAGTAAAAAGATCAGGGAGATGCAAGTCTGAAGATTAATATACATTTTAATTCAAAAATTGATTTATCTGGAAATATTTCATAATGTTTTGATATATGTGCCCTATATGCATTTAGATGTCCATCCATGTTTAAAATACTTTTAAATTTAACAATGGCTGGAAGTTATAAAAACATAAACTCAAAAATGTTAAAGTAAATTATAATAAAATCTCACAAATTGCATAGAATAAGTGACAAAGCTGTCTTCTTTGTCTGTGTTTTATTACTCTCTTTGCACTCTCGGCGAGTAAGGGGAAGCTGCAGGCCCGGAGACCCAACTGCACGCTCAGACCTGCGCGCACAGACCTGCACTTCCAGACCAGACAGTGCCCCCTGCTGTTGGGTTGGGTGAAGCAGCAGGTACGGAGACCCAACTGCACACTCAGACCAGAACTTTCTAGCAAGTAGCAACATCAGAAACGCCAGTAAGGTTATTGATTATTAAAGAAATTCCTGAAAATTACCAAGTTTTATGGCATAAATTAATGAGGTGTAAAATATTACACTAACAAACAATTATTTCAGTGTTTGATTTGATCAAAATTTGTGTCAAAAGAGCATTGTTTTATGATATTTACAGCTTGCACTTTTTTATGTATTATTGTACCATTCTGGGACAATTTTCTAACAATATTTTCAATATTTTCAATAACAGTTTATCAATTATTTATAAGTTCTGTAATGATTACAAACACGTTTTTTGGAAATCAAAATATCAGTTAATCTGCATAGAATTTACAATATGAGCTCTCTTAGGTGAAATCAAAAATAATTTGCTTGTGGTGTGTATTTTTTCCCAAATTTATATTACATTTAAAAAGTGGGTCTCTGCCAACACTAATACAACATACCAAAGACTGCAGATATTTCCAGTTTTTTGCTCTAGTAATAAAAAATCTCCCCAATAAGAATGTAAAGCATTTATGTTATTTTCTGCGTAAAAAATAATTTTTACTCCAATTATTATTTTTCACAATTTTTCTATGCATTGTTTACAACTTGACTTGTAGGACCTCATGAAAAAATACACAAAAATAAAGTTTGTTGTGAGACAATTACTTAGAGTACTATAATTGTATGTGAACAAATGTATTGTATATGAAGATAATATTGATTCCCTCAACTCAATACGAAACAGTGATAAATCCTCAATAATAAAAAACAACAACAAATGTCTGAAAATATTGAAGTAACTGAACAATATCTATTTACAAATACAATTAATAAAAATACAACCGAATTAATGCATTTGAATCAAAAATCTAGTATGTTTAATATTTCATATAATAATCTATTCAATCATAGCCTAATATCTTATAGTAGAAAAATAGTTTAAAATATAGCTGCAACCAGCAATTAAGGGGCCAAATATAGCATTTTTGGCCAAAAATCGAAAATGGGCGACGCCCAAAACGGTTTGAATCGGACTGAGCCAAGGAATCAGAGGAAAAAAGAATTTTGATTGTAGCCCATTCGGTTCAAAAGTTATCATGATAAACATACGTGAAAGTTTGGACAAGTGGTGGCGCTAGAGAGTTTGATTTTGAGACTTCATAATTGGCCTGATTAATGTTAATACTAGCCTCTATCATTGTGCCAAATTATACAACTTTCCCGCATACGCCTATATGGGCTGAAATTCAAATCCGGCGGAAGAAACGGAAGAAGAAGAATAATAAATATAGCTGCAAGCAGCAATTAAGGGGCCAAGCACTTTTGACCAAAAGGTGGCGCTGCTCCAGAAGTTTTTAAGGACTTTCAGGGCATGGGGTTGAAGATGCATACCATGTTTTGTAATGATATGTGAATGTGTTGGTAAAATATAGCATTTTTGGCCAAAAATCGAAATGGGCGACGCCAAAAATGGCTGACCTGTGAAAATCAGACATCATTCGACTCGGCATGCTCTGCCGGATGTAATGAGACCAGTTTCATGAGTTTCGGACGAAAGGTTGAGACGTTATAAGCCAAAAAGCAAGTTTTTAGTATCTCCGGACCACTAGGGGGCAGTGCGCCGAAACTCCGCAATTAACCTTAGACCCTAGTTGTCATAACACACACCAAGTTTGGTGTGAATCGGTGAGTGCGTTACAGAGATATCGCCTCAAGTCCATTTTCGCAAGTTCTACGTTAAATTAGTTCGCAAGTTAAACAAAAACGGTTGGTCAAATCCACTTGAATTCCATAACTTTTGGTTGGCATGGTCTGTAGATCATGTGATTCAATTTTGGTGATAATCGGAGAAACGGTCTAGGACGAGTTTGATCAAATAGGTTTTTCGAATAATTTAAAATAGCGCGACAAAATTCATGACGGAAAATGACGTCATAGGGTGCGTTTGAATCGGACTGAGCCAAGGAATCAGAGGAAAAAAGAATTTTGATTCTAGCCCATTTGGTTTAAAAGTTATCATGATAAACATACATGAACATTTGGACAAGTGGTGGCGCTAGAGAGTTTGATTTTGAGACTTCATATTTGTTATGATTATTGTTAATCCTGTCCTCTATCATTGTGCCAGATGCTTACCATGTTTTGTAATGATATGTGAATATGTTGGTAAAATATAGCATTTTTGGCCAAAAATCGAAATGGGCGACGCCCAAAATGGCTGACCTGTGAAAATCAGCCATCATTCGACTCGACATGCTCTGCCGGATGTAATGAGACAAGTTTTATGAGTTTCGGACGAAAGGTTGAGATGTTATAAACCAAAAAGCAAGTTTTTTGTATCTCCGGACCACTAGGGGGCATTGCACCGAAACTCTGCATGTAACCTCAAACCCTAGTTGTCATAACACACACCAAGTTTGGTGTGAATCGGTGAATGCGTTACGGAGATATCGTCTCAAGTCCATTTTCGCAAGTTCTACGTTAAATTTGACTGCAAGTTAAACGAAAACGGTTGGTCAAATCAACTTGAATTCCATAACTTTTGGTTGGCATGGTCTATAGATCATGTGATTCAATTTTGGTGAAAATCGGAGAAACGGCCTAGGACGAGTTCGATCAAATAGGTTTTTCAAAAAATTTAAAATAGCGCGAAAAAATTAATGACGGAAAATGACGTCATAGGGGCATTTGAATCGGACTGATCCAAGGAATCAGAGAAAAAAAGAAATTTGATTGTAGCCCATTCGGTTCAAAAGTTATGATGAAAAACGTATGTGAAAGTTTGGACAAGTGGTGGCGCTAGAGAGTTTGATTTTGAGACTTCATGTTTGGCCTGATTAATGTTAATACTGTCCTCTATCATTGTGCCAGATGCTTACCATGTTTTGTAATGATATGTGAATATGTTGGTAAAATATAGCATTTTTGGCCAAAAATCGAAATGGGCGACGCCCAAAATGGCTGACCTGTGAAAATCAGACATCATTCGACTCGACATGCTCTGCCGGATGTAATGAGACGAGTTTTATGAGTTTCGGACGAAAGGTTGAGATGTTATAAGCCAAAAAGCAAGGTTTTTTGTATCTCCGGACCACTAGGGGGCAGTGCGCCGAAACTCTGCAAGTAACCTCAAACCCTAGATGTCATAACACACACCAAGTTTGGTGTGAATCGGTGAATGCGTTACGGAGATATCGTCTCAAGTCCATTTTCGCAAGTCCTTTGTTAAATTAGTTCGCAAGTTAAACGAAAACGGTTGGTCTAATCAACTTGAATTCCATAACTTTTGGTTGGCATGGTCTGTAGATCATGTGATTCAATTTTGGTGAAAATCGGAGAAACGGCCTAGGACGAGTTCGATCAAATAGGTTTTTCAAAAAATGTAAAATAGCGCGGAAAAATTCATGACGGAAAATGACGTCATAAGGTGCGTTTGAATCGGACTGAGCCAAGGAATCAGAGAAAAAAAGAAATTTGATTGTAGCCCATTCGGTTCAAAAGTTATGATGATAAACGTATGTGAAAGTTTGGACAAGTGGTGGCGCTAGAGAGTTTGATTTTGAGACTTCATATTTGGTCTGATTAATGTTAATACTGTCCTCTATCATGGTACCAAATTATACAACTTTCCCGCATACGCCTATATGGGCTGCCATTCAAATCCGGCGGAAGAAACGGAAGAAGAAGAATAATAATAGGAACGCTAACGGATCCAATAGGTGCCTACGCACCTACGGTGCTTGGCCCCTAATAATAAGAACACTAACGAAAGCAATAGGTGCCTACGCACCTACGGTGCTTGGCCCCTAATAAGAACACTAACGAAAGCAATAGGTGCCTACGCACCTACAGTGCTTGGCCCCTAATAATAATAAGAACACTAACGAAAGCAATAGGTGCCTACGCACCTACGGTGCTTGGCCCCTAATAATAATAAGAACACTAACGAAAGCAATAGGTGCCTACGCACCTACGGTATAATAATAAGAACACTAACGAAAGCAATAGGTGCCTACGCACCTACGGTGCTTGGCCCCTAATTACAATTTAGAAGCAGCTGAAATCAGGTTAGTCGATCTTTTAAACAGCAGGTGGCACTGTAAAGGTCTGGAAGTGCAGGTCTAGCTGTCTGAGCGAGCAGGTCTGAGCGTGCAGTTGGGTCTCCGGGCCTGCAGCTTCATACTATTGCTCTCGGCCACTGTATGTAACAGTGATTAGTATAATGTAACAGTAAACAGATTAGGAATGTGAATATGTAGTTTAACTTTAAGGAGTGTTACTACTGGAACCATTTTTTGTACATATATATATATATATATATATATATATATATATATATATATATATATATATATATATATATATATATATATATGTATTGATTTACCTGTTAAAAAATTAAGCAAAAAATTAATTATAAGGTAGATCAGCTCCTGACAGACATGTTAACCAATCAGTTTGACTCTTATTAAATTCATTCATTCATTTTCTTTTTTGCTTAGTCCCTTTATTAATCTGGGGTAACCACAGCGGAATGAACTGTCAACTTATCCAGCATATGTTTTACGCAGTGGATGCCCTTCCAGCTGCAACCCATCACTGGGAAACAACCATATACGCTTGTTCTCACTCATACACTACAGACAATTTAGCCTACCCAATTCACCTTTACCCCATGTCTTTGGACTTGTAGGCAAAGCCGGAGCACCCAGAGAAAACCACGCAAACGCAGGGAGAATTTGCAAACTCCACAGAAATGCCAGCTGATCCAGCCGAGGCTCGAGTCAGCATCCTTGCTGTAAGGCGACAGCACTACCTATTGTGTCACCATGTCACGCTTTTATTAAATTATATTTATATAATGTTGTGTTTCAGTACATGCTATTTTGGCAAGACAAAATATATTCATAAGCTCTCAGAAAATTCAATAAGAGAATTAACTGCACAATTACTTGAAATGTGTGGATGGGATTACATTATTTGTTAACCCAAAGTGAGTTTCTCTTTTTTTTGCAGTATTGGATGCCTGATTGCAGTTCAACTCCAAACTCAGTTGGACCAGCTGATCAGTGTCTTCAGTATTACCACAAGCTACTGGGCAGATGTGTGGACAGCTATGAGCCAAACTTGGGACGTTTGGTTTTTAGGTAATACCAGTGACAAAGTATTCAGTAAATTGCTTATAATAAAAGATGCTCACTGCTTACCCCCTTATAGTTAAGTTGTTTGCAGTTTCATTGTTGTAAAAATACCATACTTTTTCCTTTTTTTATAAGCAGGTGTGACCGTCTGGGCAGCAGAAACAAGACAACTAATCATAGTTGAGTTGAGATTAGTATTATTAACTTGACTAGTTTGGTTGCAGACTTGTTCAATACTTAACAATTTGTATAAGTTACAAGATCAATGGTCCTGCTATCAATGTTTTTGTAACTTAAATTCATTACAGTTTAGATACAATCAAATGTCCAAACCATCTCTGAGTGAATGACATCAAGGAAACAGGATCAAAAAGATCATTCATTATAGAATGTTTCATAGGTAACAGCACATCCTTTGTGAAAAATAATTTATTTTTGTGCCATCATTACAAGACAAAATACATTTCAACTGATTTCAGTTGGTTATATTTTTCAGGTCCTCCTGATCATTCTGTTCTCCTGGTTGTGAGGATGTGCAGAGGCTGTATTTGTCAGTGTTAAAAGACTTGTGCAGCTGTATCCAGACATACAAGCAGCCGACAAAGAGTTCTGGAGCAGGACAGACAGGTAGTTCACAGTGGCTAGGCTAGAAGTTTATACTTGGGTGGCCAGAAAGTGGCCTCCGCTATTTTGGGGGGTCCATACAAATACACCAGTGTAAGCTATACTATTACACTGAAAAAATTAAATGAAAGAATTAATTAATCGGTTGAACACAAAATATTTTAAAGAAAGCTTAAGTATCAAGGTGGCAATATACAGTATGTTACATTGTAGTACATGAGCTGGCTAATACAGATTCGTAAATGTTTAGTTGTTAAGATTAGTTAAATACTAAATCCTATACTTGAGACTGGCTGCATATACAGCTTTAACTGAACTGAATTTAACTAGAACTACACCAGCATTCCAAGTGCACTAGACTAGCTTTTTGCACTGGTGCGTCTAAAATGTTTGATGGCATTGCAATTAACACTGCAATTTTACATGTTAATTTTTTTAAAAATTACAATCCATATAGGCAATATTGACTTGTAAATGATTAACTAAAATCGGGTCAATACACATTATGGGGATTGTGTGTAGAATTTTGAGGAAATTAATGAATTTAATCCATTTTGAAATAAGACTGAAACATTAAAAATGTGGAAAAAGTGAAGCGCTATCAATACTTTCCGGATACATTGTATATGGTTTTTAGCGCGTTATCAAAGAATTAAAAAAAATAGTCCAACATTATTTACAGCAGCAAAAGACCCTCCACATCAAAAGCTACTGGTCAGCTCACGATTCAGCAAACATCTGAAAAACAAATAGCTTATTATGCCTTCACAAGAAATAAGTGTTTTTGAGTCTAATGAAGATAGTACTATTTTATTAAATTATTATTTAGCCTGGCATGTTTACTGTTACAAAATATTTTAAATGTTTCTGAAAATAAAACATTGTGTTCAATGGGGAAAAAGTAGCTGTTTTTTACACAGAGATAAAAAAACACATTTGAGAGCAGTAATCACAACACTGTGAAACTGTGATATTATTATCCAAGATTATACCCTCAGAATCTTATACCTGCCCATTCCTAGCCAGTTACTTAAAGCATTCAGTCAGAGTTTTTTTATTTTTATTTTTTTAGTTGGCCTATATTCTGTTTATCTATGTTCTTGGAAATGCTGCTGTGCATGAAAATGTGACGATATATCCGGTTCTATAGTTAATTCTGAAATAAATCTTAAAATGAAACAATATTTAAAAATGCAATATTTAATGTGTCAGACACTAAATAAACATGTCAATTCATTTATATTAATCTGATTCCTTAACAGGGCAGCACGGTGGCGCAGAGGGTAGCACGTTTGCCTCACAGCAAGAAGGTTGCTGCTTCAAGCTTCGGCTGGGTCAGTTGGCGTTTCTGTGTGAAGTTTGCATGCTCTCCCCGTGTTGGCGTGGGTTTCCTCCGGGTGCTCCGGTTTTCCCAAGTCCAAAGACATAGGTGAATTGGCTATGCTAAAATTGACCATAGTGTATAAGTGTGTGTGAATGAGTGTGTATTGGTTACAGCTGGAAGGGCATCCACTGCGTAAAACATAGGCTGGCTAAGTTGGCCTTTCATTCCGCTGTGGTGACCCCAGATTAATAAAGGGACTAAGCCCAAAAGACAATGAATGAATGAATCCTTAACAGTTAAAATTAACCATTTGAGCGTGCTTAGTTTAGGGTATGTTGTGCCATTAAATTGTCAAAAGGTTTTATTTTTTTCTACATTTTAAATCTGCTTTAGCTTTCTTCTTTCCTATAAACCTGGAAATATAAAATATATATTTTTGGTTTTTAACAAATTGCTTATTTTATTCTTAGATTGGTGTACGCTGATGGTCTGCTGAGAATTCTGCTGAGTTGAAGGGATCCTCCTGTCAGACAACCTCTCCAAAGTACAATAGGACTAGTAAGTAACATCTTAAACATACACTACTGTTTCATAGCTTTTAGGTTGGTATGGTAAATTCTCTTCTGATAGTGTCAGCTTTATTTAATTAATACAGTCAAGCAGTAATACTGTGAATTTAATACAATGTATATAATTAATAGTGTCACATGATCCTTCTGAAAAAATAGTATTCCAATGTACTGATTCTCTCCTCAAGCTGTTTTTTTATATATAAAACATTTTAAATAAACATATTTTTAGTATTCTTGATGTATGAAAAGTTTATTTTTAAGAGCATAGTATTTATTTGAAAAAAAAAAAAGTTTGCTCTTTGATGATTGCTAGCAATCAGACATGTTTCTTTAGAACAAAAAGAATTTGTGGAAAAAAAGTATTCTCACTGAGCGTTGTTCAACTGTGGTCAACACGTCATTTAAGTTTTCAAATAAGCCTAAAAGACCTGATTAGCTGCATAAGGTGCATTTAATTAGAGAGTTGAATATATCATTTCTTTTTATATCCTCCTCTATAGCCTACATATAATAGAAGTTGTTTGCTGAAAAACCTTTTTGTAGCAGAAATAAAGCTATGATTTGGCCCACCCGGATTTTTCGCAGAACTCCGCAGATGTTTAGCCTATCATTAATTCTGTTTATTTACTTGAGTAAATGTGTGTAAATCTATATTTATTCAGTTTTTTTATTAATTTCAGTAATATTATTGACTAATGTGAAAATGTTCATCTGATTTATGTACAATGCAGTTTGTACAGTAATATTTTCTGTCTTACTAGATATGTTACATGAAAAACTTGCTTTATTTACCAAATAAAGTGAATCTAATTGGATTTGCATTTTAAACATTAAATAAAACTTTAAAATATATTATTTTTAATTTCATATATTAAGGTTTTAGTTATGATACTCCCAAAATAATTCCGCAGAAATCCGCAGACTTCCACCAAAATTTTCAGCAGAAATAGCAAAAAACATCCGCAGATTCCTCCTTGCCCTAGCTATGATATATTAAATGTGGTGTACAGTGTGACATTTTAGTTGACGAAACTTAGTTTAATTTGCATGTAATGTGGTATCTGAAGATTTGACATATATTTAGAGACACATTTATACTAACACAATGATACTAAAAACCAAAAAAAAACATTCATTATGATTTCACAAGGAATTTAACTTTCAAATGGCTTTTCTGAAAATTAGTGCTCAGACACACTCTTTAAGTTTAAATTAAATTACACATTTTAGCTAGTCACTTGCATAACACATACTCCAGTTATATGTCATGAAACAAATAATTTATATTTGTGGTAATATGAAGTGCTGCAATGCTAATCTTTCTCCTTTTGGTTTCTTGCTTTATTTAAGGGTTCCCACTACAAGGATTAGATTTGGCTACTGCAGTCCCGGTTTGGGCCAGCCTCACTTGTGAAGACTAAAGATGAAGACAACATACAAGAACAATTTCGAGGATGGCGACACACTTTTTATTCCACCTATATATCCCCTTTTATGTGTAAGCAACATTCCACAAGATAAAACAAAAGTAAATGACAGGTTATTTCTTTTAATTTTGTCTGTTTTTTTGGAACATTGTACACAATTTACAACCAGTTTTATTTATATAAATATAGGTCAGAGCAAGAAAATGTTATGTTTTCTTCTGGAGAAAGTCTTATTTCTTTTATTTCGGCTAGAATAAAAACAGTTTTGAATTTTTTAAAAAACATTTTAAGTTCAATATTATTAGCCCCTTTAAGCAATTTTTTTCGACTGTCTACAGAACAAACCATCGATATACAATAACTTGCCTAATTACCCTAACCTGCCTAGTTAAGCTAATTAACCTAATTAAGCCTTTAAATGTCACTTTAAGCTGTATAGAAGTGTCTTGAAAATATCTAGTCAAATATTATTTACTCGGTTATTAGAAATGAGTTATTAAAACTATTGTGATTAGAAATGTGTTAAAAAATATTTCCGTTAAACAGAAATTAAGGGATTTTATATATATATATATATATATATATATATATATATATATATATATATATATATATATATATATATATAGAATGACAAAATCTGTTTTGTGTCGTGCATTAGAGTTTGCTTAAAAAAACTGGTTATCTCTGAGAAAGTATTATTTTATATTATTGGTGTGTTATTAGTTCAGAGGAGATTGCAAATTGTTGAATGCCATTTATAAAAAAAAATGTAAAAAAAATTGACTACAGACTTTAATTAAATTTTATCAGACAATTATTTTAATTTGTATGATTTTATTTACTACTGTAAATAATGTTTGCTTGGTATTTATTTTGTGTTTGTGTACTCTTTTTTTTATTGTAACTCCCTAAAGAAAGTCTTTTGGATACTGAACACATGACTGGTATTATCTTGTATTTAAAAATTATAGTATTGGAAACATGCATTTTCTTTAACACTATTTAAGAAATTATAAGCATTATAACATGTGCTTACACAAGTGATTTGTGTTTTTACCATAGTAAACTATAGTCACCCTTAGTGTACATGTTTTGAAGTACTTGTAAATATTCCTATGGTCTTAATGTAAATGCTGCAATGGACTTTGTATTTAAAATGTTTATTGCACAGTATTTCAGCCATGGTTATAGTACAACTTGTTGGTTTTGTTTTAAACGTAGTAAAACATGGTTATGTGTGATAAAAGTATGTTAATCTATTTGTATGTTTGTGAAAAATATTAATAAATCTTCAACTGTTATTGAGAGTGGTGTGTCGTGTTTATTATAAATAAGCAGCTGCTGCAGCTAGTGGTCCATAAGTATGGAGCAAAACGCCTGAGAACAGCGCCTCCGCGGAGCGGCCGGCATTTCCGGTTGCGTCGTCCTAACATCGGCCGGACAGCGTTTCCGATCATTTGCCGACGTCGCGGCGACATTTTGCCAATTAGCAAACGCTCCCTGAGCGACATCGCGCCGATGGAATTTTGAAAGTCGGCACGACGTCGGCCCAACGTATGTGTGCTGTCTGGGTTTATTTCTCTGAGCGCAGCAGGAAAGCTTCAGCTAAACTGTGTGTTTTCCTACTTTAGTTAATCCAACACTGAAAACTCCTCATCTAGTCAAGAGTTACAGGCTTATTACTGGACACAGACATTACTGAGCTTGATTTATTCGCTTTATTAAGCATTATTAATGCACAGTTGTGCTTGTGAACATCAGTTAATGCACTGAGAGTCAACAAAAACTAACAGAGAACAACTTTACTGTCATCAACTAACATGAACAGATCAATAAATACTGGAATAAATGTGTTTTTATTGTTCAGTTCAAGTCAAATCATGAAGAAGAAGAAGATCAGAAGAGCAGAAACAAACGTCACACTTCATTTCTCCTTTATTCATTGAGCTGCTGGATTTCTCTACAGTTGATTCAAGATTTGACAGAGATTCAGACATTTCCATGTTCATCATCACATTCTAATATCAGCAGTGGATTTGACATTGACTTTTATTATTTGTGCTCAAACAACAGAGAAACAATGAAGAAGATCAATCTGTAGACAAGAATGAGCTGATCTGAACACAGCAGCATCCTGGAGGACACTTCATCAACATCAATGATGACACTGATGAAGACTGAGAAACACACACACACACACACACACACACACACACACACACACACACACACACACACACACACACACACGCACGCACGCACGCACGCACACACACACACACACACACACACACACACACGCACTCACACACTCACACACACTGCTGCTGACTGCTCCTGAGGATTCTGGGTAAATCTCTCGTCAGTCTTCAGCTCAGTTTCACTGATGATCCAGACCAAACAGTAAACCCAGGGCAGAGCGGCTCAGTGAATGTGGCCTGGACTGAGTGGATGAGGCTCATTGTGTTTCTATAGATGTTGTAGAAGATCAGAGTTCCTGTACTTTGATCCACAAACACTCCTATTCTCCTGCTGAGTGCCTTCACTGGGAGATCAGTGCGTGTGTTTTTGTGACTGAATGAGAAACTGGAGGAATCACAGATCAAACTCCAGGACTGAGCATTATTTCCAAACCAACACTCAACACCTCCCTTCCTCCTTATATGACACTGATATACACACATCATGATCTCCACTCCAGTCAATCTCCCAGTAACAGCGTCCACACACACTCTCTCTGCACAACACCTGAGGCCGATAATCAAATCTGTGTGGATGATCAGGATACGGCTGATTCTCTCTCACACTCTTCACCTCTCTGTTCTCCTCAGACAGAATGAGTTGAGTGTCTGCTGTGTTTGGATCCAGAGTAAGGAAACAGACATCTGAACACAAGAACACACACATTTATAACCACAGCTGTGTGTGTGTATGCGTGTGTGTGAGAGAGACAGAGAGTGTGTGTGCGTGCGTGTGTGTTTTGTGTGTGCGTGTGAGAGAGTATGTTTGTGTGTGTGTGTGTGTGTTTATGTGAGTGTGTGTGTGTGCGTGCATGCTTGCGTGTATGTGTGTGTGTGTATGTGTGTTTGTGTGTGTGATTGAGAGAGGGAGAGAGAGAGTGTGTGTGTGTGTGAGTGCGTGTGTGATTGAGAGAGGGAGAGTGTGTGTGTGTGTGAGTGCGTGTGTGTGTAAGTGAGAGAGTGTGTGCATTCATGTGTGTGTATGCGTGTGAGAGAGACAGAGTGTGTGTGTTTGTGTGTGAGAGAGTGTGTGTGTATGTTTGTGTGTAAGTGAGAGTATGTATGTGTGTGTGCATGTGCGTGTGTTTGTGAGAGAGTGTGTGTATGTGTGTGTATGTGTTTGATTGAGAGAGGGAGAGAGTGTGTGTGTGTGTGCGCGCATATGTTTGTGTGTGTGTGTGTGGTCCTACATTTGTGCAGTGCTGCTGTAATCCTCGTGTGTGTGTGTGTGTGTGCATGTGTGTGTGTGTGCATGTGTGTGTGTGTGTGTTCCTACATTTGCGCAGTCCTGCTGTAATCCTCGTGTGTGTGTGTGTCCGTGTGTGTGTGTGTGCGCGTGTATGTGTGTGAGTATGTGTGTGTGTGTGTATCTGTGTGTGTAGTCCTACATTTGCGTGGTCCTGCTGTAATCCTCGTGTGTCCTCCATGATCCAGACTGTAAACACACACAGATGGAGAGAATGAGCTGTTTAGTTTCCCCCTCAGCTTATAAGCTAAAGCTAGCACTGAGCTGCTCAGCTACACGCTCCAAACTCTTGAGCTAAAACACACAACACTTGTTGGTTGAGCCGGGATGCACAATGAATGTAACACAGTGCGTTCTTTTCCTCTGCTGTTGGTGAAGCAAGCGCAGATACTGCTCATGTTGATGGAGACACCCTGCTGCAACATTCATTTATTACAGTGATCACACTTAGCTTTGCCATCGTTCTTCAGCACATGCAGCCTTTGAGCACATGTTGCAGTCCATCTCTAAACTATGTTCAGATTATTAAAGCTGCTCGCCAGCGCCCAAGTTCCTGACAGATTAGCAAGTGAAAAATACACATGTGTGCACAGAGAAGAGGAATCCAGATGTTGATTTTAGAACAAGAGTCTGAACATTAATCCAAGTGTCTGATTCCAGAATCTGAATCCATCTTCAATCCCCAACCCTATTCCTGACCTGATATTGTAGGATTCTTCAGCAGAAATGGAGGAAGAAGTTTCTCTGCTCAGCTCAAATGCTGAAACTGTACAGTGTGTCCCGCTTAATGTCACTGTAACTGAGCCAATACACTCCAACATTTACAGAGGAGATTCATTTCACACTCAATGATTTGCTCTTCATAGACATGACTGGAATACTCTACAAGCTGTATCTTCTGTCTGTCCTCACCCCATAACCCTCACAGAAAACTGAAGCTGATCACAGAAGAGCTTTCTAGTGTCTTTTTAAAGCCATTCAGTGTAAAAGCACAAGGCCAGTGCTGCTCCACATACTTGAGTTTGTCCAGTGTGTAGTTTGGATCCTCCAGTTGTTCAGAGAGCAGCTTGACTCCTGAATCTCCTGGATGATTGTAGCTCAGATCCAGCTCTCTCAGGTGTGAGGGGTTTGAAGTCAGAGCTGAAGACAGAAAACCACAGCCTTCCTCTGTCACCATACAGCCAGACAATCTACAAACACAGCAATAGTCCACATCACACAGTTGGACAATCACACATCTCTTTGTGTTGTGAAGATGCTGACTGCTGTTTCTGCTCATGTCAACAGCAGTGATGAACACACACATCCTGATTAGCTCTCCTTATTGATCGAGCCCTCGCATCAGCAAACACACTCACACAAATAATGTAGCATATGATCTCCTTCTGAATGAGTGAATGAAATGTTGCAGAGGTCTGAAACGTCTAATCAGGTGTAGGGCTGGTTGATGTCAGACAATATTTATTAATAACAGAGATGGCAAACGTACACACATTCTTTACTCAAGTAGAAGTACAGACACTCATGTTTAAAATGACTCTGGTAAAAGTTGAAGTACTGACTACGCTTTTGTACTCAAGTAAGTTTCACTAGGTAGGTAAATAACCGGTGTCCCCTACAGTCCAAAAACATGCTGTATAGGTGAATAGATAAACTAAATTGGCCCTAGTGAATAAGTGCATGTGTGAATGGGAGAGTGTATGGGTGTTTCCCAGTACTGGGTTGTGGCTGGAAGGGCATCTGCTGCGTAAAACATTAGCTGGACAACTTTGTGGTTCATTAGGCTGTAGCGTATAATTTGCATATAATGCATATAATTTTCATACATGAAGTTTATGTATAAACAAATTTCGAGAGGATCACGTGATTATGATTGCTAGCAGCTGACCCGCATTATCCAATTCACTACGATCCAATCAGATGACTCCTAAACTACTACAAATACCCTGGGGTTTATTCCATTGCTATCTTCGTTTTGAAGAGGCAGCTTCACCGTAGCTAGCTCCGTTGAAGAACCTACTCTGAACCAGCATGGACAACCAAAGCAGCAACCAGCTACCATCTACCAGCTATCACCTACCAGCTACAATCTACCAGCTACCATCTACTAGTGATGGTGAAATGAAGCTTTCTGAACCAGTGAAGCGCTCGACTCAATTGTATCGGAAAAAGGTTCGTTACTCGAAGCTTTCTAAATCAGAGCTCGATGAGGACCTCTTCTGGTGAAAGTGTGGGAAAGCACTGTGTTGCCATAATGTCAAATGTTCACAACTGACCAACTCATTCATGTAGTAATACAAAAACAGCAATATAAACAAATTACTCAATTACTGTAGTTTTTACACAAGATATCTTACATTACACAACTGATGATTGTAGTAAAAATCCAAGATATTCAAAAGTTTATCATAATACAATTAGTCCCGCTCCAAGCAGGGATCGAACCAGCGATTCCTAATTGGGAGGCGAGTGCTCTAGGAGGACGGCTCGTCCTGATTTTGCCAAGTGCTAGTTGTCCTGAGATCAACATATTTTATGATGACCCAGGGACAACATCTCTATCAGCCAATCAAACGTTATTACGTCATCATTATGAGCCTCCTGCAGAGTCCGCCAAAAACGCAAATTCAAAAAAGAAAACACACCCACCCACACACAGGCAACTGCCATTTTCACCAGTGAAGAGGACAGGTGAAGAGGACAAGTGAAGAGGTGAGATCACCGGTTTTCTTCTGTAAGTTTACAGAAGCAGTAATGATTGTAAAATTCATATGTGTTTATGGATTTGTCCCTTTTTTCCAGCGAAGTGAACGAGCAACGTTTAACTTTTGTTTGCATTAAGTTAGCCTAATTAGCCGTCCCTACCTAACGTTAGATTAGCGTGCTGCTCTACCATTACTGTGATTTACTTTCTGGTATTAATTAAAACAAGCTAACAATATTTTTGAATATTTAAATCTAGGAAACGTTATTAAACGGGACTAAACTTGCCCTCTGGCTAATTTAGCGAAATTTTTTTTCTAATAATTTGGTTTTTAGCATGTATTATTCATTTTCATTTAAAGACACGCCAGAAATGTGGACCAAAACAGCACTAGTTCAAACACAAGACAGTAACGTTAGTACAGTAACGTTATTTGAGGTGTTAACTTATCTACTGTGAATCGCTGCAAAATTCAACTAACGTTAGTGATATAATTTAATTATTCTGTTAATTATGTTGACCTCAGGTCATGATCGCATATTTATATATATATATATAAATATATATATATATATATATAAATATATATATATATATATATATATATATATATATATATATATATATATATATATATATATATATATATATATATTATCTCAGGCCATCATCACTGATTTATTAATATTATTAATACGTTAATCTCAGGTCATCATCACTGATTTATTAATTCGTTAGAGGTCATCATCACTGATTTATTAATAATAATATGTTAACTTCAGGTCATCATCACTGATTTATTAATATTATTAATATGTTAACCTCAGGTCATAATCACTGATTTATTAATATTATTAATATGTTAACCTCAGGTCATCATCACTGATTTATTAATACGTTAACCACAGGTCATCATCACTGATTTATTAATATTATTAATGCGTTAATCTCATGTCATCATCACTGATTTATTAATATTAATAATATGTTAACCTCAGGTCATAATCACTGATTTATTATTATTATTATTAATACTTTAACCACAGGTCATAATCACTGATTTATTAATATTATTAATACATCATCATCACTGATTTATTAATATTACTAATACGTTACAGGTCATCATCACTGATTGAATAATTAATATTAATATGTTAACCTCAGGTCATCATCACTTATTTAATTATATTATTAATATGTTAACCTCAGGTCATCATTGATTTATTAATATTAAGATGTTAACCTTAGGTCATCATCACTGATTTGTTTATATTATTAATATGTTAACTTCAGGTCTTCATCACTGATTTATTATTATTAGTAATTTGTTAACCCCAGGTTATCATCGCTGATTTATTAATATCATTAATATGTTATCCTCAGGTCATCATCACTGATTTAATAATATTATTAATATGTTAACCTCAGGTCATCATCACTGATTTATTAAAATTATGAGTATGTTAACCTCAGGTCATAATCACTGATTTATTAATATTATTAATATGTTAAACTCAGGTCATCATCACTGATTTATTAATATGTTAACCTCAGGTCATCATCACTAATTTATTAATATATTTAATATGTTAACCTCAGGTCATCATCACTAATTTATTAATATATTTAATATGTTAACCTCAGGTCATCATCACTGATTTATTAATATTATTAATATGTTAACCTCAGGTCATCATCGCTGATTTATTAAAATTTATGAATATGTTAACCTCAGGTCATCATCACTGATTTATTAATATTGAAGGATTCGGATTTCTGCTTTCCAATCCGTCTCATCATGGACCACCGTTTATCCTTTTCATCATCCTGTTTCTCAGTATTTAACTGTGAATTGATTTTAACTAATGAATAAGTTAAAACTGCTTACTGTAAGAATGTTCTGTGTCCTTGTTTCTCTTTTTGCCTGTCTATTTTAACTTTGTTTTCAGGAGACACACAAACCAGGTCATAGGTCATGGAGACCTCTCTCTCTCTCTCTCCATCTGGTCTTATGATTGGAGGTCCAATACAGAGGAGAAGAGGACACCTGTTTTACTGTCCTGATATATTGCCTATAATTTTATAGCTGTTTGATTGATCTGTTTTTGAGTATAATTAATAATAATGTAATTCCTTTTTGTGTGGAGACAGACTGTGACTGTGTGTAGCCAAGATATTGCAGCAGACTGTTGATGGAAACAGTCTTGAACCAGCCTGATAACACAGCTGAACGTACAAGAAACATCCTTGAGTCTTTAACACAGATGGTCTTTTGTGTCTATTGTGTTCCTGGTTTAGCTTTTTACAGGTTGGAGATCAGCTCCTAATAACTTAGGGCGACCTCACCTCTAGGCATCAGGTCGCCATCCATATCTGGATACAAATACAAGGCTTTCTTTGACGCACACACTAAGGCCATCCATATCTGGAAGTAGATACTATGTTTCTTTGACGCATGTATTTGGAATTGTCTATTTCTGTTGTAACCAATGAGAACTGTTTACCTGGATCCCACCCTTTCTGGACTTGTGTAAAGAGTATAATTGTTTGATTGTTGAAACTGTAAGCAGAGCGGCCTAGGAACTCATTGAGAGTGTTGAAGCTGGCTTCTGCGAATGAAACTGCAAACTATCTTCAGTAAACTTAATTTATTTTTTTTTAAATCTCTGACTCCGGCTCTTCTTCATCTACCAGACTGGTCATTCGTTGGGTTAAACTGTGAACTATCCCTACAGTTTTGGTGGAGGACGCGTGGCACTTGTTTACTGGTAACACCATTGATCAATCAACAAAATGAAGGTAGGAAGATTTAAAAATTATAGACTAGGGATTGTCTGTGAAGTAGTGGGTAGTAACGGAACGTTTTTGGTTCTCATTTAGACGTAAATGAAAGCCGCCGGTGGATTCACAGGATTTTGTGGTAGATTGCTGTAGAATCCCTTAGCGAGCTGGTGCATTTTGTGGTACACCTATAGCGATACTGATAAGTGTAACAGTAGTTGAGAGGTGTACCTTCTCCTTCACCCGGAGTTAGAGTACTCATTTGATGGGTGTTTAGGAGGCTTTTGGGACATTCTCGGGCATAAAACCTGGACTGGTTTTCTATTCAGTAGTGGACTAAATTAACCCGAGATTTTAATTGAGTTCCACCACTGCTATCTAACTGCATCACAGACAAAAGGCATGCCATAAGAATAGTGTAGGTCAGATTATTAGGGAAAGAAATAATTTAATAAAAATAACATTATAATAGAGATCCATTAGATAGTAGTGGCCACAAAAGTCAGACAAGATACCTACAAATATCAGGGTGAGGTTGATTGACCAATGATGCACCAGGAGCAATCCCGAGAAAAATTATGACCCTAACTGGATTGGACCGGTCTGGACAGTTTGCACATCTTGGGATGGTTTGCAGATTCATCAAGCAGAAGCCAAGCACTGTTGGTAAGAGTGCCCTCTCAATTTCTTCTTGCTTTTGGTGTTGAACTCTGATATAAAAAGAAATAGATGAGAGCAGAATGCAGTAAATGGCTCAGCTAAGCTCTCAGGTTTAAAATGATTTTAGAACTGATTGTAAGAAAAAAAAAAAAAAGTATTCCTTTGGCATTTAATTGTCATTGAAAAGCTAAAATCTAAATATTGAGGGGCTAGTAGCAAAAACTAAGCACAAAAACTGACAGTAACATTATGGGAATAAAGAATAGCTTATGTTTTGTCGTAGAAGATAAGATTCTGTGTGACTGCACTGCTATCTTGCTATCTTTAGCCCTCAACATGACTGGTTTTGGCTGTAAAAGTAACAGACACATGTCTGAATAAAAATATGCCATGTAAGTCTGTGCAAACAAGCAGCTTCATGGTTGGATTTATATATTTTTAATAATATATATGTAACATAAATGGGGGTTTCAAATAATACTTTGATGGATGCAGTTAACCCCTGAAAGATCTAAAACTATTGTTGACTTTAACAGCATTACTTTGAAAATGCATGTCAACTCTGTTTTATATGTTTTAGGAAGGGCTCTAGTAAAAATATATTACAATAAAATTATGTTATTGAAGTTAATGTTATGTTTAATGTATGTTTAAATTTAGTAAACATGCATTTTCATTCTAGACTGCTCAAAACTCTCTTTCTCTCTCATTAGATGTCAGCTAAGAGCTGCTATCTGCCTGTTCCATAACAATTGATAAGCACAGTGCTCAGTTGGAAATCACAAAGTAAAGGAAATGCTAGAATGAATACAGAAATTCTACATATCAATTTGTATACACTAATAGAAGTATTAGTAATTAAACATCAAATTTAACAAATAAAAGATTGCAAAATGCTTTTATTTGTTTTCCCAGTGATGGGTTGCAGCTGGAAGGGCACCAGCTGCATAAAAACGTGCTGGATAGGTTGGCAGTTCATTCCGCTGTGGCGACCCCGGATTAATAAAGGGACTAAGTGAACAGAGAAATGAATGAATGAAAATGCTTTTGTTAAAGCATCTTGAAAAACACTAATATACCCGCTGAGCTATAGAGATAATTAATTTGAACAGTTGTTATTACTGTTTAGAAATTTCTTGTCTTGTCTTCAGCGGTTTATTACTGTTTGTAACTTTTGTCTTATCTTTAGTCTGCACCATCACATACAGGGTCTGATGGCTATACTGAGGTAGTAGACCCTGACACTGAATGGATCAGGGTGATATCTAAACTCCCTGAATAATCTCAGCTTGATATTCAGTTGATTTAAGTGTTTGATTAACCTGTCTCAATGTTTGAATTTTAGTAGGTAGTCTCAATGGCTTTCATGGTTCTTGACTGCGCTTTCCCAAGTTTGCAGAAAATTCTGAATCAAGGAGGAAGCCTGCACAGGAGCTTGCAGTGTGAGTGGCAGTTGACCGGTGGGCACGAAGGGGGGTTCCCTAAGACGGGTAAGATTTTCCCTTGGCCAAAGCGGAAAACAACCTAAGGCATGGGACCCCTCGTAAACCCCGGGGCATCTACCCGAAAAGGGGGATGTTTAATGTGAAAGATGGTGCTGGACTGGGGTGATGCTCTATCGGCCTAAAGCATCCTTAGAGGGGAACTGTTTGAAGTTACAGTAGTCTGCCTCAGTGGCCCCTCAGTGGTCCAGACCTGATCACGAGAATCCTGCCTTTATTGAGGACATGTCTGTCCTTGTGGCAAGCATCAACGGACTATGCCAGGGTATGATACCCTGAAGGAGATGATTGGTAAAAAAGATAATGGCAATGGGCTTTCAAGAACCATTGGAGACAGTAAAGTTTCTTAAAATTTTACCAATATCAATGTGGTTGGCTGCTTTAACAGCACTGGATATTTTTTATGTCTGAATTTTAAGAATGCTGAATTCCTGAATGTGAAGCTGAGATGATTTTTAACTGATGTGTCAGATTTTTCATAGTATTTTACTGATGCAGGTCCTTATTCATGGCAAAGGACATTTTCGAGATGGTGCTGGCTAAAGATAAAAACTGGCTGTGAGATGGTTTGGATAACACAGCTGAATGGAACTAAGCAGTTAAGGTAAAATAATTACAAGAAATTCTCTTAGTCTTTAAATAGTTCCAACTAAGTTTTGAGAGATAAAAAGTTTTGACATTTGGAACGTTGGTGAATGATTAAAGATTCTGAATTGTAATAATTTTAATGTTATAGTCTAAGACTATTGAAAATTTATGTGCATGAAACAGAGACAGAGACTGTTTGAGTGAAGCCATGAGTTGTGTTTTGTTTCTGTTATCGACTTGCTTAGCAACGATAGTAAGAAAACAAAATGCACCAGCTGATTGTCTCAGAAAAGACACTGATTATGAACAGGGAAACTTTGAAACTTGATAAAAGATCATGTAAATCCAGTTGAAACTGGACAGAGAATTTTAAGAATAAATTTGTGCGAGTTCAACACCAAAAGCAAACTTAGTGATGAGCTGTCACAATATTCATATCTATGGTACAATAATGCTTATTGTCCTGAGGGAATGATTCGTCCCTGTTGTATGAATATTGTCACTAACCTCTAGAATGAGTGTTATATTATTACAGATTGTATAAGCGAAATGCCAGACATTGCAGAAGTCAATAATGCTGAGTGAATCTGATGAAAAGATGATGCAGAACATGAGATGAGCTTTAAATGGATGGGTTATCCAGCTCTGTTTGCAATCGTTAATAATGACTTCTTTTCCTGATTCAGATTACTCTCTGGAATAATAATAATTTTAAAACAAGTTTTATTAGCTTATAGCTGTGAAATTGAAGACTGCCATCCATATCAGGTTACAAACCCATGTCTAAATTGACTGAGAAGTTCAAAGGTTAATTACAGTTAATTCTTTGCTATCTGAATATTAATGTTACATATTTTAGACTTGATGGCATTTAAACAGTGACATTGGCTAAGTCACTAACCACAATAGTCCAGAAAGCATCCTCACTCTAGCATAGGAAAAATAAGCAGAGAATTGAGTTGAAGTCATTTGTGTTAAAGGCAAATGCTGCAGTAAATCACGCTGTCTATGTGTGTGTGTCCTCAATGGTAGAGAAACATAATTGTTTGGATGTTGTGTAAAACAAAGAGATAAAAAGTGTTTGCATCTGATGGTTGAATTCAGTAAGAAGTATTTATACTGCTGCAGCAAAAATTAACATTTTAGTAAACAGAAGTGCAGCGTGAACTTTAACAGCATTTTTAAGCAGTTAAGTCAACTCAAGTCAATATTATTATTGTGAATACTGACACGTTTTACAAAAACTTAGACTGTCTTTAAATGAAAATTTAGTAGTCCATATCCAAGCAAGAGTCTTGATTATATGTGGTAAAAGAGTTGTTAAATCAGTCTGTTCTTGTTCAATTGGTAATGCTTTCAAACAGGTTTCACTGTCAAATGACATGTATGAAAGTTTGAGCAAATAGCTAACATGTGAGCATTTCTAATTGGCCAGACAGTAAGAATCGAATGAATTTTATACAAAATCATACTGTTTGCTTCTGATTATGTTGAATGGTTTAGTCAGAGTAAAGTAAATGGTACAAATGACACGTTGAGAAGATAATTATAAGGTTTAGTCTTATTTCTGTTAAAAGATGCTTGAGTTTGAATTACTCAGGTTTGATCTTTGTTGAATTTGACTAAGATTTTGTTAAACCCCTAAAACGTGGGAACAAAAGAAATGGATTCACAATCCCTCTTATTGCTTGTTAATGACTTGGATTAATAGTTTGTAAAAACCATTACATCTTTCTTGGTCTTTAGGTAACAGGTAATATCTATATCTAGTCTCTTTGAGGTGACTGAGGGTCTGGCTCAATTCATTTAGCCCGGCTTCCAGAGAGTGGATTTGATATTAGTTTGTTAACTGTGAAGGTGAATTTGGCTCATTATGGCCAGGACAAGGGTGCTTGTACACTTCCTATCAATGATACAGAGAAATGTGTTGCATCACCACAATCACATCATTATTTGAATAAAAATATATTTTAAGTGGACTTGGAGGTGATAATTAAACATGGTAATGGTGCTAAATTGGACTATTGTGCTGTTGGCATGTTTAATGTGTGTTAATGTAAAAATGCTTCATTATTCTAATTTGAAGTTACAGAACACGCTGATGAAGGTTTTAAAACTGGTGAAAATAAAGATGTTTTTGCAGGTCATGAATTTGAATCCTGTGTGGCTTAGGTCGAGTGGATGACCTTTTGTGTCTGATCAGAGGATCTCTGAGCACTAGAATTAGCCTGTATGTTTGGATTTAGAGTTGGAGCAAGTTGTAGATGCATCAGAGGAAGTATCGATGGAAATTATGAGTTGTTTACTTCTGGAGGACTTTTAGGGCTTGCGCATTTGTGTTCACATTCTGGACTTTGGTCCGCTGTTGTTGTTTTTTTGTATGTTTTCACTTCTGCTTGCAGGACCCTTAATCCCACCGATGATGAGAAGCGTGAACTCCTTTTGTGGGTGGAGAGTGAAAGAGCCCTTAGCTTGGGGACTGGAATTTTTAGGTTTCAGCTTGTCCAAGAAGGGGTGAAGAAAACTCTGCGAACTTATTAAGGGAGCATGAGTCATTACTTTCACTCTCCTTAGTGACCTCACTGGTTGACCGGAAGCGGAGTTTGGACTCCATTCGGGTCAAAAGGGGGGACTGAAGGATTTGGATTTCTGCTTTCCAATCCGTCTCATCATGGACCAACGTTTACCCTTTTCATCATCCTGTTTCTCAGTATTTAACTGTGAATTGATTTTAACTAATGAATAAGTTAAAACTGCTTACTGTAAGAATGTTCTGTGTCCTTGTTTCTCTTTTTGCCTGTCTATTTTAACTTTGTTTTCAGGAGACACACAAACCAGGTCATAGGTCATGGAGACCTCTCTCTCTCTCTCTCCATCTGGTCTTATGATTGGAGGTCCAATACAGAGGAGAAGAAGACACCTGTTTTATTGTCCTGATATATTGCCTATAATTTTATAGCTGTTTGATTGATCTGTTTTTGAGTATAATTAATAGTAATGTAATTCCTTTTTGTGTGGAGACAGACTGTGACTGTGTGTAGCCAAGATATTGCAGCAGACTGTTGATGGAAACAGTCTTGAACCAGCCTGATAACACAGCTGAACGTACAAGAAACATCCTTGAGTCTTTAACACAGATGGTCGTTTGTGTCTATTGTTTTCCTGGTTTAGCTTTTTACAGGTCGGAGATCAGCTCCTAATAACTTAAGGCGACCTCACCTCTAGGCATCAGGTCGCCATCCATATCTGGAGACAGATACAATGCTTTCTTTGACGCATGCATTAAGGCCATCCATATCTGGAAGTAGATACTATGTTTCTTTGACGCATGTATTTGGAATTGTCTATTTCTGTTGTAACCAATGAGAACTGTTTACCTGGATCCCACCCTTTCTGGACTTGTGTAAAGAGTATAATTGTTCGATTGTTGAAACTGTAAGCAGAGCGGCCTAGGAACTCATTGAGAGTGTTGAAGCTGGCTTCTGCGAATGAAACTGCAAACTATCTTCAGTAAACTTACTTTATTTTTTTTTTAAATCTCTGACTCCGGCTCTTCTTCATCTACCAGACTGGTCATTCTTTAGGTTAAACTGTAAACTATCCCTACAGCGCATTGAGCGACGCTTAGTTTTTCGGCGTGCATGCAAACAACCGGGATTCACACAGGAGCATGTGTGAGTTGCTGGTTTTCTGTACGCATGCATCAGTTTGCTTTCACAAGCGATGTTTCAGTTGCACATTGAGAATAACAAACTTGCGCGTGCAAAAAATGCCAAATGTAAATGGCCCCTAATGTCTTTATTTTGAGATTGCCACTCTTAATGAATACATTTGCATAAAGTAATCGTATCTAAATGCTTTCACTAGGGGACATTTTTTTTTTTTGCCACCCCCAGGAAAATCCCACCCTGGGCGATCGCCCACATTACCCATGCCTAAATCCACCACTGGTATTGCTAAACGTTATTGTTCCACTATTATTTGTTTTTTTTGTCTCACGTCGTCCCATCACATCATATAGTTCAGAATACAGTACAATGTTTTATAATGATTAATTATTTTAGTGTCAATTTCATTCAGCATGTTTAAAATTGGGGCATCCATGTTTTCTGACATACCTTAAACCAGGGTCTCTGCAGGTTTCACTAAGTTAAATTTAAGACTTTTATGACCATTATGAATGAAATTTTAGACTCATAAAAGACTAAAGAATTTTTCAAATGGCCCAGATTTTGTATTTGTCCAATCAAAAAAAATAGTATAATAAAAAAATATTATATTATTATTTTGGATATTTCTTAGTAAAAGATTTTAAATGTGTAAAAAGCAAGCTATACTTGTATCCACACATGTTTTTTCCAAAATAAACTTTCTTTAAAATAATTTTTTTTTTTTACAAATGTTTTAAAAACTATAACAAATTAAATCTATGCACAACAATCTGTCCAGGTCGATGTCCTCAGCAGTAAATACATGGAGCACGTTTAAACAAATGATATTGTAAGGAAAATACTTAATCCATTATGATAAATAGGAGCTAAAATGACCTTTTTGAATAAAAAAAGTTTAAAGTTTTATTGAGATGGATTGTTGGTGATTGTATAGGTTTTGGCCAGACTGGTAAACACAATATGAACAAAGGAAAATGAAGACTTGTTTGAAAAAGATTTAAGACCTACAACACAATATTTTAGTAAATTTAAGACTTTTAAGGCCTAAAAATTTGATTTTGGAATTTAAGACATTTTAAGACTCCGTGGAACCCTGTTTAAACACAATAGCCCTGGTAATTAGTTATTATGATAATGATGTAATTCTAATTCAGATACTATCTGTGAGAACTAGTAACAACTAGAAACAAGTTTAATCCCATGAAGTAAATTAAAAAAGGGGAATTGTGATCAATGTGACATTTGCAAGTGGAAAGTACTAAGCCAACACCATCACTGCAACACTGTGAGAATACTGAAGGTCAAATATCGTCAGCTCAGTTAAACGCTTTTAATTTATGGTTTTTGTTTATTTTATATAGTGCCAGTGTTCAATGAAGCTTTACAAACAGTAGTAGAACAAGAAAAAGCAATAACCTTAAAAAGGAAGAGAAAATGGGAGACTAATAATACTTGAAATAATGACAAAAGACACGAGAACAAGTGACGAAAGAAACTCATTTCTGTCTTTCAATGAGTGCTTATGTGCATTTAGGAGAACTAGGCAGCACACTCAGGGCTGCAAGATGGATTTAATTGAGTATTCTTATAATTAAAATATATCTGAATGAGGATCAAATGACTGAGTTGGTGTTTGAGGATGAAAACCAACCTGTTTGTTCCTGCAGATCTTCCTGTTTGACTGTGAATGTTTCTTCAATCTTCACATCTTCACTCTCCTCTTTAATAAACGCCATCTTTATAACAGTGTGGAGATCAGTCGCTTCAGCAGGAGTTTTTCTCTGCGTTTGGACACTTTATCCTGCTTAAAATTAACAAAACAATAAAAATGTCCTGTTTAAAATAAATAAAACACTGAACAAAAACAAGATAATTTCAACACTTGCTTCAACAGTTTCTTTATATGAGTCATTAACAAACAGAAATTATGTAAGTCTGAGCAAGCAACAAAAGCCACAAATCAGCCGATGTAAACTAAAACTCCATTTTTCTCATTTTATTGATGTATACTTGAAATAGAGTGACAATATGCTATTTAATAAATTAAACCTTCACTAAAACACTTATCACACACTTTACTGTTGCTTTATTCAATCTTTTTTAGGTATGTTCTTAATTGTTTAGTTTGTTTGATTTATCTTATTGTCTGCACAGCAACGTTGTAGCACTTATTTGCACAAGACAAGAATTTCCTCTCGGGACAAATAAAGTTTATCCTATCTTATTCAAACAATAGACCTTACAGTGAGTAAAATAGTAGTTCTTTGTATAAAGGGTTAAAATAATATTGTCAACAGCAGGTTCATCTAACATTAAATGAACACACTGAAATTTTAATCAGTTGGTTTACATCTGTGTACAAGCTTTAAAACAAACCTTTCTCCAGTTGAATCACAGTGTGGGAGCGGCGCAGCCTTATGACGTCACACCACCATGCCACAATAAAAGTCTTTTTTGTTTAGCTTTTTCCCCCTACTCACTCTTAATTATGAGTCATGACTTATCGATACATTTCTCCCTCATTTTCCACTTTATAATTTATCTGCTTTTTGTTTTGTATTTGTAATGAATGGGGAAACATCAAATTTTTATATAAATTTATATACGTCATAGGTTGAAACTTATTTGGGCTACAGTCCATTTGTCAGGATAAAATCAATATTTATAACCAAACCAAACAAACAAAAACATAACCAAATAGTTGTAAAGAAGCTTTTAAAAATGACTGAAAAACTTCTGTTGAACAATGCATGCACATGTTTAGATTTTACATTTTATAATGTTAGCATTCAGATATTATTTGAGTGTAAATTCAGAATGTGCAACTCACCTTTCCAGTCTTCAATGAAGAAGTGGGATGAGAAATGGCCTCAGTCGTTTTTTTTTTTTTTTTGTATGTTGTTGTTGGTAATAATCTCAATGTAGGAATCAACAATCGTAGTTTGTCCTCCAAAGTTGTTCTCTTATAGCTAAATAAGCCAATGAAGTTTCTGTTAAGAACGCAGAATATATAGATACGACCCTGCTGACCTACTTGATCTGGCATGTGATTGGTTAATACTCAATTGGCCCCCATTAATGCTGGTATAAAGATGCAAATGAGCAGTGGGCAACAGTGAAGACTCAAAACATTACTGCGGAGGATGGGAAGTTTAGCAGCTATACGAACCATAGCTTTAAAGAGAAATAAAGATGTATTGGGAAAATAAGTTGACTTTTGATGGAAGCTTTTTTATTTTGGCTGCTGCATTTTATAGTTAAATGGGTGGTCCACTGCAATATCACATTTTAAACTTTAGTTGATGTGTAATTTAGCTGTGTGAAAATAAACAACATCTCTGAATGTAAAAAGTTCAAAGTTCAATGCAAAGTGAGACCTTAAACAGCCGAAATACAGAACTTGATTTTAACTTGCACTGGGAAAAAAATGTTTTAGAAAAAGCCACAATAAAAAAAGCAAACAGCAGTTTACACAGAGGGAAAAAAAGTTTTCATTATTAAAAATAAAATTATATTATAATGAATTGAAATCATATATTGTATGCATTTGGGTCAGTTTTAATGCATTAATGAAGGCTATTTAAAGCTGGACCGACCGACACAATAAACATGTATGTCGCGTTTGTTTAATTTATTATGCACGCGAAAACTTATTCTAAACCAAATTTGTTGCCGGATTCTTTTTATGGGAACGAGAGATAAAGTGCTTATGAAGTGCTTTGTCGGCCTCTGGTGGTTAACTAATGCAGAGCCGACGTCTGGGTCTGGGAGACACATTACTGTGGAGGATGAGAGGTTCAGTTGCTTTACAAACCAGTTTTTACAGAGAAATAATGTTGTATTGGGAAAATAAGTTGACTTTAGCCATCTTCATTTGTTTTGTTGCTGTTGTTTTATAGGACTATTAATTGAAGCTTTTTTTTATTGTGGCTGCTGCATTTTGTAGTTAATGTTGATACAGGTATGTTGAGGTATTTTGATTTAAAACACATTTTAATTTTTTTTCCCAAGCCTGGTTAAAAGGTAATGCAAGAGTTATGTGTTGTTTTTGTAGAAGTTTCTCAGAGTCTCTTTCCCGAAAGCCTCTTATTCACCTGGTATGTATTATAGATGTTTTTCTCTCTATTTATTACTTGTGTTTGTGCACACAAATATGCATAGACATTCACAGAAGCAAATATAAGATACTCTGACAAAACCTTTTCCTTTTAACACAGTAAAGCGATCACATACTATGATGCATCTAAATATTTATAAATAGAAAATAATTACATCACTTGTAAATTTATTGTATAGGCAGTTTATACAGAATAATTCAACGACAAGAGTTAACTTTCATATCTACACAATGCAGAACTTTTAGTGTGATTAACCTTATTTTTTTCACTATGGTGTATTTACAGTGGTGCACATAACATAAAACAACAACTGTACCTACTCTTGTAACTTGTTTGCAACAATGAATTTTAAATATCTGCGTCACATCATTTAAATAAATGGATCATCATTGTGTGCGGTCATCTTTATTAATAGCTGCCTGATTATTAACTGAATAGGACCGTTTAACATATAAGAAACACGTTGACAGGTATAGCTGTTCATGCCAATACCAACTTGATAGACTATTACATGAACATATTACATGAACAGGACCTGCCTAACATCTCTTAAGACAAATAAGCATAGTGTCTATAACAATACATGCTTGATTGCCCAGATCAATATAATCGCTACATCTGAATGGTGTCTTTTCACACATTTTAAAAATAACAACTATTTGTAAGCGAAGTTCTTATCCAATACCAGTTTAATACCTCAAATAATTATACATGTGAGGCATCACAGTGGTGCAGTAGGTAGCACTGATCGCCTCACAGTAAGAAGGTCGTTGGTTTGAGCCTCAGCTGGGTCAGTTGACATTTTTGTTTGTGTGTTCTCCCCATGTTCGCATGAGTTTCCTCCAGGTGCTCTGGTTTCCCCCAAGTCCACAGGAACTGTTAAACCATACAGTGGCTGTTTTTTTGCCCCTGTATTCTCTTTATTTGCATTCAGCAGAAACAGTTTTGAAATTAGTAGAGGATGAGTAAATGACAGAATTGTAATTTTTATGTGAACTACACCTTTAATGCTTATGTAAGTAAAGGTAAATTAAATATTACTACAGATATTGCTAAAGAATGGCAGGAAACGTGGAACACAGATAATAAGAGACAACAATTCATGTGAAAAAAGAAACCCTATATAGGCCTATGAAGTTGTAGAAATAGAAGAGGTCATAATTATGAGGATGAGATTTGGACTCAAATATTAATAGAAAGTGTTGTAGACATACAAGTCATTATAAAGTGGATTAAAAAAGTTAAGAAAATGTTTAGATTTAAGGTTTGTGAGAGAGAGAGCAGACAAAGTGTAAAGTGAAAACCATGGGAGAAATGTATCAATAAGTCATGACTGCAACAGATAGTGGCAAAAAAGTTAAACAAAAAAGACTTTTATTTTGCCGTGGCGTGTGACGTCATCAGGCAGCGCTGCTTCGTCGCTGTGATTCAACTGGAGAAAGGTTTGTTTTAAAACGTTTACAGATATAAACTGATTTAAAGTTAAAGTTCTAAAGTTTTAAGTTTTTTATACGATGCTATATTATGTTCCTGCTGTTGGAAATATTATTTTAACCCTTTATATAACTATTTTAGTATTTTAGTAGTACTATTTTATTCTCAGTAACTGAAGGCTGTTGTTTGAATAAAACAACAGAAAAGTGTATAATAAGTGTTTTAATTAAATGTTTCACCTGATTTCTTTTTGTTAATTACTCTCAAATAAAGAAACCATTGAAGCAAGTGTTGAAGAGAAATTATTTTGTTTCTGTTCATTGTTTTGTTCATTTTGAACTGGATTAAGTGTCCAAACACAGAGAGAAAAACTCCTGCTGAAGCGACTGATCTCCACACTATTGTAAAGATGGCGTTTATTAAAGAGGAGAGTGAAGATGTGAAGATTGAAGAGACATTCACAGTCAAACAGGAAGATCTGCAGGAACGAACAGGTTGGTTTTCATACTGTTATATTTTAATATTAAGAATAGGCTACTAAATTAAATCCATCTTGCAGCCCTGAGTGTGCTGCCTAGTTCTCCTAAACGCACAAAAGCAGTCATTGAAAGACAGGAATGAGTTTCTTTTGTCACTTGTTCTCGTGTCTTTTGTTATTATTTTATGTATTATTAGTCTCCCATTTTCTCTTCCTTTTTAAGGTTATTGTTTTTCTTGTTCTCCTGCTGTTGGTAAAGCGTCCTTGAGCACTGGCGCTATATAAAATAAACAAAAACAATAAATTAAAGTTCAAATGAGCTGACGATATTTGACCTACAGTATTCTCATAGAAGATATCTGCTATTACGGTGATAGTGTTGACTTTTACTTTTCATTTGCATATGTCACGTTGATCACATTTTTTTCATCAACTTCTTTATGGGTTTAAACTTGTTTCTAGTAGTTGTTACTAGTTCTCACAGATAGTATCTGAGTTAGAATGACATCATTATAATAGCTAGTTACCGGGGCTATTGCTTTTAAACAGGGTTTCTGCGGTGCCTTAAATTCCAAAATCTAAATTTTCAATCTACAATCACCAACAACCCATCTCAATAAAACTTTTCATTCAAAAAGGTCTTTTTAACTCTATTTATCATAATGGTTTAAATATTTACTTACAATAACATTTTTTTAAACGTGCTCCATTACTGCTGAGGACATCGACCTAGACAGATTGTTGTGCATATATTTTGTTTATTATAGGTTTTAAAACGTTTAAAGCATTTGTTCATTTATTTATTTATTAATTTTAAAGAAAGTTTACTTAGGAAAAAAAGTGTATGGATACAAGTAAAGCTTACTTGTTGCTACACAGAATTCGAATCGGGGTTGCTGCGGCCACAACGCAGAGTACTAACCACTATACGATCACGGCGAGCTATGAAACAGCCGTTGTGACCTATGTGTGGTATGTTCCTCCCTGTGATAAGCCCCTTTCTCTTCAGTGAGAACACTCTGTTGTTTTTCTCCTCCTACCAGCACAACGCTTTTCCCAAGAAACAATGGAAATGCAAACAATTGACGACTGCTGCAATTTTAAAAAG